>NW_027462399.1:0-42088 GCF_050947455.1 Rhinoderma darwinii
GGGACATAATGCCAGTAATATCAAGGAACAGGGACATGAAGCCTGTAATATGAAGGAACAGGGACCTAATGCCGGTAATATGAAGGAAAAGGGAAATATTGCCTGTAATATAAAGGAACAGGGACATAATGCCTGTAATATGAAGGAACAGGGACATTATGCTGGTAATATGAGAGGACAGGGACATAATGCCAGTAATATGAGGGAACAGGGACATTATGCCGGTAATATGAGAGGACAGGGACATAATGCCAGTAATTGGAGGGAACAGGGACATTATGCCGGTAATATGAGAGGACAGGGACATAATGCCGGTAATATGAAGGAACGGGGACATTATGCCGGTAATATGAGAGGACAGGGACATAATGCCGGTAATATCAAGGAACAGGGACAAGAAGCCTGTAATATGAAGGATACTAGCGCTCTGCCCGGGACTCCGCGCTGGGGAAGACCGTGACCACACTGTGGAATTCCCTGACATCGTTGTCCAGATATGGACAGAGTCCCGGAGCAGAGCCTGTATTAGCGGCGCTGTGTCCCGCGGGCCGAGTGCTTGACACCCCTGCTCTAGTTCTAGTCTATTCCGGCTCATTGTAGTAAAAGAGGAGCATTCTGGTGTCTTGTCTGTGCTCCACATGTATTCAAATTACCCAGCAGACTATGGTGTCTTGTCTGCTCCTTTCGTAATAGAATGACCAGGCACAGTCTCTGGTGTCTTTCCTGTGCTGGGTTCTTGTAATACAGGTGGAGCAGATTCTAGCGTACTGTATGTGCTGGGACTTGGGTTCCTGTAATACAGGTGGAGCAGATTCTAGCGTACTGTATGTGCTGGGACTTGGTTTCTTGTAATACAGGTGGAGCAGATTCTAGCGTACTGTATGTGCTGGGACTTGGTTTCTTGTAATACAGGTGGAGCAGATTCTAGCGTACTGTATGTGCTGGGACTTGGGTTATTGTAATACAGGTGGAGCAGATTCTAGCGTACTGTATGTGCTGGGACTTGGTTTCCTGTAATGCAGGTGGAGCAGATTCTAGCGTACTGTATGTGCTGGGACTTGGTTTCTTGTAATACAGGTGGAGCAGATTCTAGCGTACTGTATGTGCTGGGACTTGGGTTCCTGTAATGCAGGTGGAGCAGATTCTAGCGTACTGTATGTGCTGGGACTTGGGTTCCTGTAATGCAGGTGGAGCAGATTCTAGCGTACTGTATGTGCTGGGACTTGGGTTCTTGTAACACAGGTGGAGCGTACACTAATGTCTTGTCTCTTACAGTACACTAGAATATGTTCCATCTGTATTACATCAATACGTATGTGCTGGGTTTTATGAATACAGGTGAAGTAGACTCTGGTGTCTATTCTGTGCGGGGTTATTGTATTACAGGTGAAGCAAACTATAGTTGCTCGTCTGATCCGAGTTATTGTAGTACAGGTGGAGCAGACTATAGTTGCTAGTCTGTTTCCGGGTTATTGTATTACAGGTGGAGCAGACTATAGTTGCTAGACTGTTCCGGGTTATTGCAATACAGGTGGAGCAGACTATAGTTGCTTGTCTGTGCCGGGTTATTGTATTACAGGTGGAGCAGACTATAGTTGCTAGTCTGTTTCCGGGTTATTTTATTACAGGTGGAGCAGACTATAGTTGCTAGTCTGTTCTGGTTTATTGTAATACAGGTGGAGCAAACTTTGTTGTTTCTTTTTTTTGGTGCAAGGTTATTGTAGCCGCAAACTCTAGTGTGTTTAGTCGTTATTGTAATTGCCTGGTTATTGGAGGAGCAGTCTCTGGTTTCTTCTACACGCTGTAATAGAATAGGGACATAATGCGGTAATAGGAGGGAACAGGGACATAATGCCGGTAATAATAAGGAACCGGGACATAATGCCGGTAATATGAAGGAATAGGGACATAATGCCGGTAATATGAAGGAACAGGGAAATAATGCCTGTAATATGAAGGAACAGCGACATAATGCCGGTAATATGAAGGAATAGGGACATAATGCCGCTAATATGAAGGAACAGGGACATCATAATAATAATAATAATAATAATAATAATCTTTATTTATATAGCGCCAACATATTACGCAGCACTTTACAATGTAGAGGGAACATGAAAACAATATCAGACATTACATAGTGACAAAGTCCATTTACAATTCAAACCTGGGGAGTGAGGACCCTGCTCGCAAGAGCTTACAATCTATGAAGAGTGAGGACCCTGCTCGCAAGAGCTTACAATCTATGAGGACATAAGGGAGACACAAAGTGTAACAGTGTTTGTTCTGTACAATGGTCCGGCCATTTTTATACACATGCGGTGGTAACATAAAGCTGCATGAGCCGGTCACCAGCCAGTATCCGTGTATGACGGACATGAAGAGAAGGAGTGTGAGGGAATCTTAGTCTGATGACTAATCTAAATGGAGGGCCATGAAAAGGAGTCAGATTAGGGAATTTTATAGGCCTGTCTAAATAGATGTGTTTTCAGGGCACGTTTAAAACTGTGGATATTGGGAATTAATCGGATTGTCTGGGGTAGCGCATTCCAGAGGACGGGTGCAGCACGAGAGAAATCCTGGAGACGGTAGTGGGAGGTTCGGATTATGGAGGATTTTAATCTAAGGTCGTTGGCAGAACGTAGAGCCCGAGTAGGGTGGTAGACAGAGATGAGGGAGGAGATGTAAGGAGGTGCAGCACTGGGGAGAGCTTTGTGGGTGAGAGTAATAAGTTTGAATTTTATTCGGAAGGGGATGGGCAACCAGTGCAGTGACTGGCACAGATTAGAGGCGTTGGTGTAGCGGTTGGTCATAAAGATGAGCCTGGCTGCTGCATTGAGGATAGATTGGAGAGGGGAGAGTTTAGTGAGGGGAAGACCGGCTAATAATGAGTTACAGTAGTCAAGACGAGAGTGAATCAGAGAAACAATGAGAGTTTTGGCAGTTTCCTCCGTAAGAAAAGAGCGGATTCTGGAGATGTTTTTGAGGTGAAAATGACAGGAGCGTGAAAGTGATTGTATGTGAGGAGTAAAGGAAAGATCTGAGTCAAAAATAACCCCGAGACAGCGGGCGTGCTGCTTAGGAGTTATGATAGTGATAGAGACAGCGGGCGTGCTGCTTAGGAGTTATGATAGTGATAGAGACAGCGGGCGGCTGCTTAGGAGTGATGGTAGTGCCACACACAGAGATAGAGACATCAGGTTTAGGGAGGTTAGTAGATGGTTGGAACACAAGGAGCTCAGTTTTAGAAAGATTCAGTTTCAGATAGAGAGAGGACATGATGTTAGAGACAGCGGACAGACAATCACTGGTGTTCTGTATTAGAGCAGGGGTGATGTCACGGGAAGAGGTATATAATTGGGTGTCATCAGCGTAGAGATGGTACTGGAAGCCAAATCTGCTGATGGTTTGTCCAATAGGAGCTGTGTAGAGAGAAAAGAGGAGTGGACCTAGGACTGATCCCTGAGGAACCCCGATATCAAGGGGAAGAGGAGAAGAAGTGGAACCAGCAAATGACACACTGAATGAGCGGTCAGAGAGATAGGAGGAAAACCAAGAGAGAGCCGCGTCCTTGAGGCCAATAGAGTGGAGCATGTTAAGTAGGAGTTTGTGGTCTACAGTGTCAAAGGCTGCAGAGAGATCCAAAAGAATCAGGAGAGAGGATTTACCGTCCGATTTAGCCGCCAAGAGATCATTTGAGACTTTAGTAAGGGCAGTTTCTGTGGAGTGTAGAGTGCGGAAACCAGATTGTAAGGGGTCAAGAATGGAGTTAGCAGAGAGATAGCGGATAAGGCGAGAGTAGACCAAGCGTTCCAGGAGTTTGGAGATGAAGGGCAGATTAGAGACTGGTCGGTAGTTGGCAGCGCTGGATGGGTCAAGTGTTGGTTTTTTCAATAATGGGTTTATAATGGCATGTTTAAAAGCGGAGGGAAAGATACCAGAGGAAAGAGAGAGGTTAAATATCTTAGTGAGGTGACTAGTGACAGCTGGGGAAAGGGACTGGAGGAGGTGTGAGGGGACAGGATCACTAGGGCAGGTAGTAGGACGAGAAGAAGAGAGGAGCCTCGAGACAGCTGGGGAGAGGGACTGGAGGAGGTGTGAGGGGAGAGGGACTGGAGGAGGTGTGAGGGGAGAGGTGACTGGAGGAGGTGTGAGGGGATAGGATCACTAGGGCAGGTAGTAGCACGAGAAGAAGGAAGGAGCCTCGAGACAGCTGGGGAGAGGGACTGGAGGAGGTGTGAGGGGAGAGGGACTGGAGGAGGTGTGAGGGGAGAGGTGACTGGAGGAGGTGTGAGGGGACAGGATCACTAGGGCAGGTAGTAGCACGAGAAGAAGAGAGGAGCCTCGAGACAGCTGGGGAGAGGGACTGGAGGAGGTGTGAGGGGAGAGGGACTGGAGGAGGTGTGAGGGGAGAGGTGACTGGAGGAGGTGTGAGGGGATAGGATCACTTGGACAGGTAGTAGGACGAGAAGAAGAGAGGAGCCTCGAGACTTCTTCTTCAGTTATTGGGTCAAATGCTGAGAGTGAAGTAGAGGGAGTGTGGGAGGGAAGGGGATCGATGTTACTAGGGGACTGGGAGATAATATCATGCCGGATGTTGTCAATTTTAACTTTAAAATAATTGGCCAGGTCTTCAGCACTGAGATCTGTGATCGGCGTCTGCACTTTAGGACTAAGGAGGGAGTGAAAAGTATCAAAGAGGCGTTTTGGATTATTAGATAGTGTGGAGATGAGAGAAGTGAAATAGACTTGTTTGGCTCGGTGAAGGGCAGAGTTGTAAGTTTTGAGCATAAATTTGTAATGGAGGAAATCTGCATCCAAATGCGATTTTCTCCACAGTCGTTCGGCACATCTCAAGCACCGCTGAAGAAAGCGGGATTGAGGCGTGTGCCAGGGTTGTCGTCGTCTTTGTCGGGTGGTTCGGAGTGTAGTGGGGGCTGCTTCATCCAATGCATTTTTGAGAGTGTTGTTATAAAGTTTGGCAGCCAGATTGGGACAGGAGAGGGAAGAGATAGGGGACAATGAGGACTGTAGACTGTCTATGAGTTTAACAGTGTTAATGGCATGTAGATTTCTGTATGTCTGATACGTAGGGATGACCTGAGGAGGCAGAGAATATTTGATAGTAAAGCAGAGAAGATTGTGGTCAGAAAGTGGGAGAGGAGAGTTAATAAAGTCAGAAACTGAGCAGAGACGGAAGAAGACCAGGTCAAGTGAATGCCCGTCTTCATGTGTAGGAGAGTTAGTAAGTTGTGACAGACCGAGGGACGAGGTTAAAGATAGAAACTGGGAGGCAGATGGGGAGATTGGGTTATCAATGGGGATGTTGAAGTCACCCATGATGAGAGTGGGTGTTTCAGAGGATAGAAATTGTGGAAGCCAGGCAGCAAAATGGTCCAGGAATTGGCGGGGTGAGCCCGGTGGGCGGTAGACAACTGCCACTCGGAGGGGAAAAGGGTGAAAGAGTCTGAGGGTGTGGACTTCAAAAGAGGGAAATTTGAGTGAGGGGACCGGGGGAATGACCTGGAAAGTGCAGTGTGGGGAAAGAAGTATACCTACTCCTCCACCCTGCCTGTTCTCAGGTCTGGGGGCATGAGAGAACTGGAGACCACCATAACATAGAGCAGCAGGGGAAGCCGTGTCAGACAGGTGTAGCCATGTTTCTGTAAGAGCCAGAAGGTTGAGAGAGTTAGAAAGGAATAAGTCATGAATAAAGGTGAGTTTGTTGCACACGGACCGAGAGTTCCAGAGAGCACAGTTAAAAGAGACAGGAGAAGACCTACAAGGAATGGCAAGAAGATTTGCAGGGTTTCTATGTGTGGCAGGTAAGTGGTTGAGCTTGGCAGAAGAAAAGGGAGGCCCAGGGTTGGGAGAGATGTCCCCTGCAGCTAATAGCAGGAGAATGGAGAGTGACAGCAGATGGTTCTGTGATTTATGAGAGCGTTTTTTATGTTGGGCAGTGGGATGAGATGGGTTAAGTTGACTGAGGAAAGTGAATAGTGAATGGGAGCTGTACATGGGTGAGGCCAGGATAGAAGGACTGATGCGGACTGTGTTTGGGCAAGTCTTAAATGGGCGATAGGATTGAAAACCAAGAGCAGCTATAATGATGAGAGCGGTGGCAAACATGTTTGTTTACAGATAGTTAGAAATCTAATATTGAGAGCGTGGGCTAGTTTGTCTGGTTTGGTAATGCAGCTTACCTGTCACTGTGCAACTGCCATGTATAACTGCCATGACACTTAGACAGCGATGACTTCTGCCCCCCTGCCCCCCTGCACGAGTGCCTTCCTCATATGCTACATCTAAATTTATAGGGGAGTAGATGCTCAGATCTAGGCCTAATTAGGCTCGTTCAGCTATTAATCAAATCAACTAGACACATGAGGTGACAAGCTCTGCAGAGATAAACAAACAAACTAGCAGGTCTGGATGCTCATAAAACTTAACGACGATCAAACACTTTGACAAAACTTAGAGATAACATTAGACTATATAGCAAGACAGGAAAGCAGAGTACCATCAAATAAAAGTTTCAGCTTTTTGAAATGCAGCTACAGCAGGGATGAGGTTCATGCAGGAATGAAATGGATTATATACCTGTATGAAGAGAAGAGAGATGGATGTTAGATCTGTGCCATGTATAACTGCCAGGACACTTTGACAGTATGACACTTAGACAGAGATGACTTCTGCCGTCGTGCCCCCCTGCATAATGCCGGTAAAAGGAAGGAACAGGGACATAATGCCGGTAAGGTGAGTGAATAGGGACAAAATGGCGGTAAGATGAGGGAACAAGGACATAATGCCGGTAATTAGAAGGAACAGGGACATAATGCCGGTAATATAAAGGAACAGGGACATAATGCCGGTAATTAGAAGGAACAGGGATATAATGCCGGTAAAATGAAGGAACAGGGGCAAAATGCCGGTAAGATGAGGGAACAAGGACATAATGCCGGTAATAAGAAGGAACAGGGACATAAAGCCTGTAATATGAAGGAATAGGGAAATAACACATGTAATATAAAGGAACAGGGATATAATGCCGGTAATATGAGGGAACAGGGACATAATGCCGGTAATATGAAGAAACAGGGAAATAATGCCGGTAAAATGAGGGAACAGGGACATAATGCCTGTAATATGAAGAAACAGGGACGTAATGCCTGTCATATGAAGGAACAGGGACGTAATGCCGATAAAATGAAGGAGCCGGGACGTAATGCCAGTAATATGAAGAAACATGGACGTAATGCCGGTTCAGATGAAGGAACAGGGACGTAATGCCGGTAATATGAAGGAACAGGGACATAATGCCGTTGATATGAAGGAACAGGGACGTAATGCCGGTAATATGAAGGAATAGGGATGTAATGCCGGTAAGATGAAGGAACAGGCACATAATGCCGGTTCAAATGAGGGAACAGGGACATACTGCCGGTAAGATGAGGGAACAGGGACATAATGCCAGTAAGATGAGGGAACAGGGACATCATGCCGGTAAGATGAGGGAACAGGGACGTAATGCCGGTAATATGAAGGAACAGGGACATAATTCCTGTAATATGAAAAAACAAGGACAGAATGCCGGTAATAGGAAGGAACAGGGACAAAATGCCTGTAATATGAAGGAACAGGGACATAATGCTGGTAATATGAAGGAACAGGGACATAATGCCGATAATATGAAGGAATAGGGACACAATTCTGGTAATATGAAGGAACTGGGACGTAATGCTGGTAATATGAAGAAACAGGGACGTAATGCCGATAATTTGAAGGAGCAGGGACGTAATGCCGGTAATATGAGGGAACAGGGACATAATGTCTGTAATATGAGGGAACAGGGACATAAAGCCGGTAATATGAAGGAACAGGGACATAATGCCTGTAAGATGAGGGAACAGGGACATATTACCGGCATTATGTCCCTGTACCCTCCTACAGTGGACATAATGCCTGTAATATGAAGTAACAGGGAAATAATGCCTGTAATATGAAGGAACAGGGACATAATGCCGGTAATATGAAGGAACAGGGACGTAATGCCGATAATATTAAGAAACAGGGACCTAATGCCGGTAATATGAAGGAACAGGGACGTAATGCCAGTAATATGAAGGAACAGGGACGTAATGCCAGTAATATGAAGAAACAGGGACGTAATGCCGGTTCAGATGAAGGAACAGGGACGTAATGCCGGTAATATGAAGGAACAGGGACATAATGCCGTTGATATGAAGGAACAGGGACGTAATGCCGGTAATATGAAGGAATAGGGATGTAATGCCGGTAAGATGAAGGAACAGGCACATAATGCCGGTTCAAATGAGGGAACAGGGACATACTGCCGGTAAGATGAGGGAACAGGGACATAATGCCAGTAAGATGAGGGAACAGGGACATCATGCCGGTAAGATGAGGGAACAGGGACGTAATGCCGGTAATATGAAGGAACAGGGACATAATTCCTGTAATATGAAAAAACAAGGACAGAATGCCGGTAATAGGAAGGAACAGGGACAAAATGCCTGTAATATGAAGGAACAGGGACATAATGCTGGTAATATGAAGGAACAGGGACATAATGCCGATAATATGAAGGAATAGGGACACAATTCTGGTAATATGAAGGAACTGGGACGTAATGCTGGTAATATGAAGAAACAGGGACGTAATGCCGATAATTTGAAGGAGCAGGGACGTAATGCCGGTAATATGAGGGAACAGGGACATAATGTCTGTAATATGAGGGAACAGGGACATAAAGCCGGTAATATGAAGGAACAGGGACATAATGCCTGTAAGATGAGGGAACAGGGACATATTACCGGCATTATGTCCCTGTACCCTCCTACAGTGGACATAATGCCTGTAATATGAAGTAACAGGGAAATAATGCCTGTAATATGAAGGAACAGGGACATAATGCCGGTAATATGAAGGAACAGGGACGTAATGCCGATAATATTAAGAAACAGGGACCTAATGCCAGTAATATGAAGGAACAGGGACGTAATGCCAGTAATATGAAGGAACAGGGACGTAATGCCAGTAATATGAAGAAACAGGGACGTAATGCCGGTTCAGATGAAGGAACAGGGACGTAATGCCGGTAATATGAAGGAACAGGGACATAATGCCGTTGATATGAAGGAACAGGGACGTAATGCCGGTAATATGAAGGAATAGGGATGTAATGCCGGTAAGATGAAGGAACAGGCACATAATGCCGGTTCAAATGAGGGAACAGGGACATACTGCCGGTAAGATGAGGGAACAGGGACATAATGCCAGTAAGATGAGGGAACAGGGACATCATGCCGGTAAGATGAGGGAACAGGGACGTAATGCCGGTAATATGAAGGAACAGGGACATAATTCCTGTAATATGAAAAAACAAGGACAGAATGCCGGTAATAGGAAGGAACAGGGACAAAATGCCTGTAATATGAAGGAACAGGGACATAATGCTGGTAATATGAAGGAACAGGGACATAATGCCGATAATATGAAGGAATAGGGACACAATTCTGGTAATATGAAGGAACTGGGACGTAATGCTGGTAATATGAAGAAACAGGGACGTAATGCCGATAATTTGAAGGAGCAGGGACGTAATGCCGGTAATATGAGGGAACAGGGACATAATGTCTGTAATATGAGGGAACAGGGACATAAAGCCGGTAATATGAAGGAACAGGGACATAATGCCTGTAAGATGAGGGAACAGGGACATATTACCGGCATTATGTCCCTGTACCCTCCTACAGTGGACATAATGCCTGTAATATGAAGTAACAGGGAAATAATGCCTGTAATATGAAGGAACAGGGACATAATGCCGGTAATATGAAGGAACAGGGACGTAATGCCGATAATATTAAGAAACAGGGACCTAATGCCGGTAATATGAAGGAACAGGGACGTAATGCCAGTAATATGAAGGAACAGGGACGTAATGCCGGTAATATGAAGGAATAGGGACGTAATTCCGGTAATATGGAGGAAAAGGGACGTAATGCCGGTAAGATGAAGGAACAGGGACATAATACCGGTAAGATGAGGGAACAGGGACAAAATGCCGGTAAGATGAGGGAACAGGGACATAATGCCGTTAATATGAAGGAACAGGGACATAAAGCCGGTAATATGAAAGAACAGGGACATAATGCCTGTAAGATGAGGGAACAGGGACATATTACCGGCATTATGTCCCTGTACCCTCCTACAGTGGACATAATGCCTGTAATATGAAGTAACAGGGAAAAAATGCCTGTAATATGAAGGAACAGGGACATAATGCCGGTAATATGAAGGAACAGGGACGTAATGCCGATAATATTAAGAAACAGGGACCTAATGCCGGTAATATGAAGGAACAGGGACATAATGCCTGTAAGATGAGGGAACAGGGACATATTACCGGCATTATGTCCCTGTACCCTCCTACAGTGGACATAATGCCTGTAATATGAAGTAACAGGGAAATAATGCCTGTAATATGAAGGAACAGGGACATAATGCCGGTAATATGAAGGAACAGGGACGTAATACCGATAATATTAAGAAACAGGGACCTAATGCCGGTAATATGAAGGAACAGGGACGTAATGCCGGTAATATGAAGGAACAGGGACATAATACCGGTAAGATGAGGGAACAGGGACAAAATGCCGGTAAGATGAGGGAACAGGGACATAATGCCGTTAATATGAAGGAACAGGGACATAAAGCCGGTAATATGAAGGAACAGGGACATAATGCCTGTAAGATGAGGGAACAGGGACATATTACCGGCATTATGTCCCTGTACCCTCCTACAGTGGACATAATGCCTGTAATATGAAGTAACAGGGAAATAATGGCTGTAATATGAAGGAACGGGGACATAATGCCGGTAATATGAAGGAACAGGGACGTAATGCCGATAATATTAAGAAACAGGGACCTAATGCCGGTAATATGAAGGAACAGGGACATAATGCCTGTAAGATGAGGGAACAGGGACATATTACCGGCATTATGTCCCTGTACCCTCCTACAGTGGACATAATGCCTGTAATATGAAGTAAAGGGAAATAATGCCTGTAATATGAAGGAACAGGGACATAATGCCGGTAATATGAAGGAACAGGGACGTAATACCGATAATATTAAGAAACAGGGACCTAATGCCGGTAATATGAAGGAACAGGGACGTAATGCCGGTAATATGAAGGAACAGGGACGTAATGCCGGTAATATGAAGGAATAGGGACGTACTTCCGGTAATATGGAGGAAAAGGGACATAATACCGGTAAGATGAGGGAACAGGGACAAAATGCCGGTAAGATGAGGGAACAGGGACATAATGCCGTTAATATGAAGGAACAGGGACGTAATGCCGGTAATATGAAGGAACAGTGACGTAATGCCGGTAAGATGACGGAACAGGCACATAATGCCGGTTCAGATGAGGGAACAGGGACAGAATGCCGTAAGATGAGGGAACAGGGGCATAATGCCGGTAAGATGAGCGAACGGGGACTTAATGCCGGTTATATGAAGGAATAGGGACGCAATTTCGGTAATATGAAGGAACAGGGACGTAATACTGGTAATATGAAGAAACAGGGACGTAATGCCGATAATATGAGGGAACAAGTAGAAGCGGGAAAAGAGCGGCAGGTATTGTAAAATGAGCTTGCAATTCAAAATCTGAGTTAAGCCAATCAACGGGAGGGGGAGGGATTGGTAATGTAAATTAGCTGAGAGAAACGCCCCGGAAGTGACATGAATTTCAGTTCTCTCTCTGGTCCTCCCAAGGTCTATATATGGACACACCCCGCGTTGGTGGGTATAATAGTTCTCTTTAGCTCCAGCTTACAGGATGTCTGGTCGTGGTAAAGGAGGAAAAGGACTCGGAAAGGGCGGTGCCAAGCGGCACAGGAAGGTGCTCCGTGATAACATCCAGGGCATCACCAAGCCTGCAATCCGCCGTCTAGCTCGCAGGGGAGGCGTCAAACGCATCTCCGGTCTCATCTATGAAGAGACTCGCGGCGTCCTGAAGGTTTTCCTGGAGAACGTCATCCGTGACGCCGTCACCTACACCGAGCACGCCAAGAGGAAGACCGTCACCGCTATGGACGTGGTGTACGCGCTCAAACGCCAGGGCCGCACTCTCTACGGCTTCGGAGGTTAATTCCGCTCCTGCTCAGCTCCATCTTACACAACACAAAGGCTCTTCTCAGAGCCGCCACATCCTCTATAGATCAGCTATGATGTCTGCTGGTGACCGCTCGTGTATCATCTGAGCAGTGACCTTCTATATACACGGGGGTAGGGGCTTCAGTATCACGTCGGTCTTCCAGTGAGGAGCCGGATATGTGGACTGCACTATGTCCCCTAATAACGTCCTAGAAGCAGCTGCCTGAATTGGGTCTTAGACCAGGGAATGTTAATCTGAAGGGAAAGAGTGCCTTAGTGCTATACTTGCTGCCGAGTGATCCTCCGGCAGGAAAACACCTCGTAGCGGCGCTGCCGGGCGCCGTTTGTGCCGATGCCTGTACGTACACGAGTGGCAGAAACTCACCGCTGAATATCCGCTCAGTTGCTCATAGCGCTGTATAAGCGCACGAGCAGTGGATCAAACAGCGGACTTGCGGTGTTGCTTCTTCGGCGTCCAGCTTGCTGCTGGGCAACGTGCTTTCCGCAATCCTTGGAGAGAGGGCCAGTGTTTTCTTAGCTGCTGTCACTGCTACTAATGTTACCAGATTCTTACAACAAACAATAAATCTGTTACTGGGACCAACTTTGACACAAGTATCGGCTCGTATTGCTTCGTATCTCATTCTGCCGGACGGCTGGGATTAATAAGGCTGCTGGCAATAAATCTAGTAACCTCTAGTACTAATAATGAATCTGTCTGCTGTCCCTATATAGGACTCACTTTATTACAGTAACGCGTGCAGTTTCTTGCAGAGCAACATTTAGTGAGACGCATTCAATGAATGAAAAAGGACAAACTGATGCAGCTGATACGGCATTTTACAAGAGCAAAACCCAATGTTGGAGGGGCCGTGTTTTCCAAGCTGCTCTCATTGCTACAAATGTTACAAGATTTTCAAAACAAACTAGCAATTTGTAGCACCAAGTTCCACATAAGTATGGACTTGCATTGTCTTGTATGTCACTTTGCCAGACTGCTGGTATAATCGCGCTGCTGGCAATACAATGACAGGAAACAGAATGCACCTATTTCTACTTCGTACTAACACTGTGCGTTGTCTATACTTAGGACTCCCCTCATCCCACTAACGCATGAAGTTGCTGCAGAGTAACATTTACTGAGACGCATTCGAAGAATCCAGTGAGACTGGAAGATATAATTTAAGACACTATGTAGTCGGGGGCGAGTTGTAGATCATGAACATGAATCACTGGAGTAGTTGTACTATTAATGTGTTCTGTACAGTATAGTTAGTGCATCAATGAGGACAGCGCCACCATCCGCACGAGGCAGTAGTGAATGTATAGGTCATAAGTAATGCAGCAGTTGTATACCCCGACCCTTACTCATCAGAGATCAGCGGTGACAGCTCTGTTCTAAGGACCATGTGGGCGGCTCTTAAAAGAGCCTTTGTGGTTAAATGTGGGATAAGCGGCGCTCACTTGCTCTTGGCGCTTTTGCTGCTTTCGGTCTTCTTGGGCAGCAGAACGGCCTGGATGTTGGGCAGGACGCCTCCCTGAGCGATGGTCACACCACCCAGCAGTTTGTTGAGCTCCTCCTCGTCATTGAGCACGGCCAGCTGCAGTTGACGGGGGATGATTCGGGTCTTTTTGTTGTCCCGGGCGGCATTTCCGGCCAGTTCAAGGATCTCAGTGGTCAGATATTCCAACACAGCGGCCAGGTAGATCGGAGCGCCGTCGCCGACCCTCTCAGCGTATTTGCCCTTGCGGAGAAGTCTGTGCACACGACCGACAGGGAACTGAAGTCCTGCCCGGGATAAAAATAATATTACATCTTTGTAATTTAATGGTCTCATTTATTTTTCTACTTGATTTATATTGACTCCTGCACCCTATAACGAAGCAGTTAGGTGCTGAGTTCAGTAACACTACAGTGCCAGCCCATGCACCTGGGTTTGAAGCTTGCTGCGTGCCGCTGGTGTGGTAGATGGCATTCTCCTTACTTATGCAAGTTTCCTGGGGATAGAACCTGCATGTTCCTGACTCTTCTGCTGGCAGAGAACTTTACCAGTGCGCTACCTCTACTGTTGAGAGCCAGCTGCAAAATATTCCAAAGATGACATGTTCTTATTCCTGCTGGAAGTGATCTTTACATTTGGTCTTGTGGGGACAATAAGAAAGTCCAAATATCAACCAGTGCTGGTGGCAGGGTGCATGATCAGTGTGTAGCCAGTGAGTGTCTTCTGTGTGGTCTCTGGTTCAAATCCTAATGTGTGGCCTTAACCAAAAGATACCTTGATGGGTGGTGTTTATAGTGGTGTGGATGCAGCACAATGAGATTGTCACTGCTTAAGAAAGTTACTTATGTGAAGAATGTTACATATACAGCTGTCACTTTTTTGAGAAAGCTGTACTTAGCTACTTTTTCTAACAGTATTCTCACTCTCACAGGTATCATAACCCAATACTCCTTAGGAAAGGGGGAAGTACCCCAAGGTCACCAGGAGGACAACATGGGGATTAGAACCCACATTGTACAGCAGTGACCCCTGCACTCAACTCAGATCACACAAGCTGTGAGCCAGCTGGACAGCAGATACACAATAACACATTTATCAACTCTTTAAAAATCAGGGGTAATCAGACTTTCAACAAGAGAAACGCTACATCTCATTAGCGCTTTTAAGACTGGAGACACAAGGTGGAGATCCTGGGGATAGAACCTGTATGTCCCTGACTCATCAGCTTCCTGCTAATTCACGAGCAGATAACTTTACCAGTGCGCTACCTCTGCTGTCGAGAGACAGTCGCAAATTCTTCCAAAGGTGACGTTCTTATTCCTGCTGGAAGTGATATTACATTTGGTCTAATGGGAACAATAAGAAGCTCTAGCGAATAACCTGAGCTGGTCGTGTGGTACTTAACCAGTGACTAAACAGTGAGAGTCTTCTGTGCAGATCCTGGTACAATTCCTGATGTGTAGCCTTGTCTGAAAGGATACCTTACTGTGTGCAGGCAGAATAATGAGTAGGTTGCTGCATAAGAAAGGTACTTATGCTGCTGAACCATCTTACTTTTCTACTACATTATTGCAGATTTCAGCAATATCCTCATCACTGAAACAAGTGTCACATTTCATCACGCCATAGATGGTGCTCTATGGGAAAGGGGGAAAGTTGAATTATGAGCACATAAGCTGTGAGCTCGCTGCTCAGTGGCTCCACCAGAACATATTATTCATCTCATAGAAAAGCGCAGTAACCTGACATTCAACAGAACTCACTTTAGACCGAATCAGGGAACAAGTGGGCTGCGGGCTGCGGACTGCGTGCTGGGGGGCTTAGGGTTTAAGTGCTTAGGCCAGGAACGCTGCAATGTTAGTGCATGTCCCTGTCTTAGATCAGCTAGAATCTCTAGTAGTATTCTGACATTTCACGTTCTTAAAATATAGTAGAGATAATGATTTATTTCAACCTTTATTTCTTTCATCGCATTCCCAGTGGCTCAGACGTTTAAATACACCAAGTTTTATTGTTTTTTTTTTCAATTCTATTTTTATTAAAACGTTTTTTTTATTACAGATAAATAGACAAACAATGGAGCACAAAGTCATTTGCTGACCCCGCAGGGCGGCTTAAAAAACACATGATATCTCAAAAGCCTGTGTAGCTAAGAAATCTTATGTACCAATAACAATAGTTGAACAAAAGCGAAAGTAAAAATACAAAAAACACAATTGTATAGACATATATTTTATATAGTACGGAGTACAAAATGCGGTCGAGACCAGACCGCTTAATAAAACATAATGAAAAGAAATGGAAGCAAAATAAAAAGACGGAGGGCGACCTCCAATCAAGGTGTCGTCTGTTATGGAAGATTATTAGAAGTAGCAGGAAGGTAAATATGTAGCATCAATAACCATAGAATTAGAATACCCAAGGTTATAGGCCAAAGAGATATCATCATATGTCGCTATATGAGTAGGTGGGAAGGACAGCACACAGGTTATAAAACAATCAGTCTAGATAGTGAGAGAAGGAGTATGAGAAGCCCCATCCTGTACATTTTATACTTAATCTACCTGTCCCATGTGCGGAAGATCTTTAGTCTATTACCAGATTCCCCCCAAAAAAGTTCTTAGAACCTCCTTCGATCCAACATTGGCGGGAAAAGGTCCATTAGTTATACAGATGTCTCCACTCCTCCAGAGCCAACTTGATGGCCAGTAACTCCCGATCCCCAATAGAGTAATTGTGCTCTGCGGAGGAGAAAAGTCTCGAGTAATAGCCACATACTACTGCCTTTCCCTTGAGGCTTCTCTGGAACAGAAGTGCACCTGCACCAACAGAAGAAGCGTCCACCTCCAACGAGAACTGCCGAGTCACGTCAGGATGATGGAGGATCGAGGCTGAAATGAAGGCATTTTTGAGGCTATTGAATTCTGATTCTGCATCTGGAGTCCACACCTTGGCGTTTATACCTTTCTTGGTAAGGGTAGAGATGGGGGCCGTCAGTGAAGAGAAGTTTGGGATGTATTGCCAGTAGAAGTTTTGTACGGTGTATGGACCGCAGGCCCTGAGGACGTGGCCACCCCAGAATGGACTTTACTTTCTCAGGATACATCTTGAGACCCTGATCCGAGATGATGTAGCCCAAGAAGGGCAGAAAATTATTTTCAAAAGTGCATTACTCCAACTTGGCATACAGGCAATTCCCCCTTAAATCACAACAGGGCTTGACGGACATGCCTCCGATGTGTCATCTGATTTGGGGAGAAAATCAAAATGTCATCGAGATAGACCACAACAAAAACATAGAGGAGATCTCAGAAGATACAATTCACAAATTCTTGGAAGACCGCTGGAGCATTACACAGGCCGAAGGGCATCACCAGGTATTTATAGTGCCCGTCCCGGGTGTTAAATGCCATCTTCCACTCATCACCTTGATGGATTCGGATTAAGTTGTAGGCCCCGGGGGGCGTGGCTTAGGCATGGCAGTGTGAAGACGTGTGTCTCTGCAGCTCCGGACTCACCCAGCCGAAAATCGCCTGACAGGGCTCACTCACCAGTCCCCGACTCAGCATGACCAGGGGGAAATATCGCAGGAACCTTCCAGACACCTCGGGCACCTCGTCAATCGGCCGGTTCCTCCGGTCCACGCTGGACGGCGTTCCTCAGCGGTCCTCTTCTTCTCCTCCTGCAGGCCGCACCCAGACCCCGCCGCCTCGTGGGCACACTCCGCCTTCTTCCTCTGCTGATCAGATGCCAACCGGCAACTGCTCCCGCGCCCCTGGAGGGGAGATGGCACCTGTGGAGAGAGGTCAGCGTGGGTCAGAATTTCGAGGGCCGTCCCCAGGGGAGGCTGTTCCCCTTCTCCAGCCCCAGAAAACACCCGGACACGGGGTGACGACCATGGCGCCACCAAGCAGGGTGCATGAGGCAACATTTTTACTGCCCACCCAGTGGCAGGCGACAACGCAGGATAGCCAGCAGAGTCAGGGAATGCCAGACATTTTCAGGGGGACCCCCACCCTCACCCCACCGGTACACCTGGGGGAATATCACACCGGCCCGTCCCTGGCCTCCCACTCTCCATGGAACGGACCCTGGCGGAACTTTGGGAGATGGTCAAAGTACTCCCCACCAAAACCGACTTGGATCTCCGCCTCAACCGGTTGGAGGAGAAACATGACAGGGCCATTGGCGCGGTCACACAAGACGTGCGTGATCTGGCCACGAGGGTGGAAACCTTGGAGTGCCAGCATTCTATATCCTCCCTGGACATCTCGGTCCTCTCTCAATCTTTGGCTACTCAGGGTACGCAACTACGTGACCTCTCCCTGCATTTGAATGATGTCGAGAATAGGCGGAGGCGTAACAATTTGAAACTACGGGGTTTTCCGGAGTCTGTACCCCCAGATGGACTTTATGATGCTGTGACACACATTTTCAACAAACTCCTAGATCGCCCGCGGGATATGCCCATAGGAATGGACATAGTTCACAGGCTGGCGGGCCCCCGGAACAAAGAATGTAACCGACCCAGAGATGTTATCTGTAGAGTGCATTTCTACAAACAGAAAGAGGAGATTGCCCGGAGAGCTTGGGAAAAGGGGGCTGTTCCTTTCAACGGTACCGAGATAACAGTCCTGCCAGACATCTCAAGGCTGACACTCTCCATGCGCAGAACTATCCGCCCATTATTGGAAGCAACAAAGGCGGCAGGAGCAACCTACAGGTGGGGATACCCCTTCCACATCATCCTTCGCAGACAGGGAATGTCATTTGCGGTCCGTTCTAAAGATTACCTAGAGGAGGCCTTCCGGTTCCTGGAGATCCCACCAGTGCGGTTACCAGACTGGACTGAACCCCCAGCACCGTTTGCTCTGAGAGGAGGACCATACCCAGACTCGGTGTCTCATCTTCCGTCTCGCCCAGGAGCTGAGCCGACTGAACCCCGATCTCCAGAACGTCGATCCCCGCACCGAGACCGTGAAAGCGGGCTCGTTGACCCTCGTCCTCCAGGACGGCGTTCTCCGCGGAGGGACTGACTGATCTTTGGCGTTCTTATGTGGACATTTATTTGTCACTCACTCCACCTTTTTCTTCCATAGGGCTCTTGGAGGGCAGTGAAGACAGAGTCGTTGTTGGTGTTGCTCTTAGGCCATTTGTATTGCTGTGGGCCTGTGGGGAGGGGTGGTCTTTTCCGGTTGGGGATGTTTTAATTGTTTCACCTGTTTCACCAAGGAGGGGATGGTGGGCTCCGGTAATAGTTGATTTGGTGAGTCCGGGGCTGGGATGCAATTTATTTGAGATATCTAGTTGACTACTTGTTTACTGAAACACTGTCTTTGCATGGCTGTCTTTCCTCGTTCTCTGTTAGGGTTCCGTGTAGCTGTGTCGTACTCAGAGGTCTTCTGTGGGTGACATAGCACACGTTGAGTAGTGGAGAGATTTCGAACTCCGACTTTAGAGAACTTGTGTTTTCTGGCACCTTCTGTACTGCTGCTCATGTACAGGAGCTTTTCTTCTTCTTTTTCTTCTTCTTATTCTTTTTCTCTCTCCCCCTTCCCCTCTGTCCATTCCTAAGTCCGCTATCATGTCTGACATTACGGTTGTCTCCCTGAATACGCAGGGTCTGAATATTCCTGAAAAGAGGTCCTCCATTCTCCGACTTCTGTGGAAAAGAAAAGCACACGTGGCCTTTCTGCAGGAAACCCACTTTCGGGCGGACTGCATACCGAAGCTCACGGACTCCAACTATCCTGATGGGTATCATAGTGTATCCCCTGACTCCAAGTCCAAGGGGGTCTCCATCCTGATCTCGCGTTCTCCCCATTGGGAACATGTGGAGACTTGCACGGATGGAGTGGGCCGGTACCTTTTCGTGAAGGGTAAGTTGGATAACACATTGTACACACTGGCCTCATACTAACTCCCTAACACTGGTCAAGTGGCCTTCTTGGATAGAGTTTTAGGGGTACTGGAAGGCTTTCTGGAAGGCACCTTAATACTGGGGGGGGATTTAAATGTCACATTGGATCCCGTATTTGACACCTCGCGAGGGCACTCCTCTCTACCCAGGGCAGCTCACCGTCGTATATGACGATTGCTGCATGAGCACCAACTCGTAGACGCGTGGCGGGTCCTGCATCCCTCAACCAAACACTACATGTTTTATTGAATTATTTGAATTTATTAAATGATAGTTTTCCTAAATAAAAAACACTGCTGTAATCTACATCGCAGCGCCGATCACATCATGTATAAGATAGGCCACTTATAATGTGGTGACAGCCTCTTTATTACTAGGACCACTGTTATCTACATTACAGCGCCAATCACATCATGTACAAGATAGGCCACTTATAATGTGGTGACAGCCTCTTTATTACTAGGACCACTGTTATCTACATTACAGCGCCGATCACATCATGTACAAGATAGGCCACTTATAATGTGGTGACAGAGCCGCTTTATTACTAGAACCACTGTTATCTACATTACATCACCGATCACATCATATACAAGATAGGCCACTTATAATGTGGTGACAGCCTCTTTATTACTAGAACCACTGTTATCTACATTACATCACCGATCACATCATATACAAGATAGGCCACTTATAATGTGGTGACAGCCTCTTTATTACTAGGACCACTGTTATCTACATTACAGCGCCCATCACATCATGTACAAGATAGGCCACTTATAATGTGGTGACAGCCTCTTTATTACTAGGACCACTGTTATCTACATTACAGCGCCGATCACATCATGTACAAGATAGGCCACTTATAATGTGGTGACAGACTCTTTATTACTAGGACCACTGTTATCTACATTACAGCGCCCATCACATCATGTACAAGATAGGCCACTTATAATGTGGTGACAGCCTCTTTATTACTAGGACCACTGTTATCTACATTACAGCGCCAATCACATCATGTACAAGATAGGCCACTTATAATGTGGTGACAGACTCTTTATTACTAGGACCACTGTTCTCTACATTACAGCGCCGATCACATCATGTACAAGATAGGCCACTTATAATGTGGTGACAGCCTCTTTATTACTAGGACCACTGTTATCTACATTACAGCGCCAATCACATCATGTACAAGATAGGCCACTTATAATGTGGTGACAGCCTCTTTATTACTAGGACCACTGTTATCTACATTACAGCGCCGATCACATCATGTACAAGATAGGCCACTTATAATGTGGTGACAGACTCTTTATTACTAGGACCACTGTTATCTACATTACAGCGCCCATCACATCATGTACAAGATAGGCCACTTATAATGTGGTGACAGACTCTTTATTACTAGGACCACTGTTATCTACATTACAGCGCCGATCACATCATGTACAAGATAGGCCACTTATAATGTGGTGACAGACTCTTTATTACTAGGACCACTGTTATCTACATTACAGCGCCAATCACATTATGTACAAGATAGGCCGCCACTTATAATGTGGTGACAGCCTCTTTATTACTAGGACCACTGTTATCTACATTACAGCGCCGATCACATCATGTACAAGATAGGCCACTTATAATGTGGTGACAGACTCTTTATTACTAGGACCACTGTTATCTACATTACAGCGCCAATCACATTATGTACAAGATAGGCCGCCACTTATAATGTGGTGACAGCCTCTTTATTACTAGGACCACTGTTATCTACATTACAGCGCCGATCACATCATGTACAAGATAGGCCACTTATAATGAGGTGACAGACTCTTTATTACTAGGACCACTGTTATCTACATTACAGCGCCAATCACATTATGTAGGAGACAGGGCACTTATAATGAGGTGACAGAGCCTCTTTAACCCCTTAAGGACGCAGACACTTTTAGACCATATGACACAGCCTCATTTTTTAAATCTGACATGTGTCGTCACTTCATGTCGTAATAACTCTGGAATGCTTTTACCTATCCAAGCGATTCTGAGATTGTTTTCTCGTGACATATTGTACTTTATGTTAGTGAAAAAATTTCGTCAATAAAGTCAATATTTTTTGTGAAAAATACCAAAAATTAGAGAAAATTTGCAAAAATTAGCATTTTTCTAAATTTAAATGTATCTGCTTGTAAGACAGATAGTAATACCACACAAAATAGTGACTAGTTAATATTTCCCTTATGTCTACTTTATGTCTTTTCCATTTTTTGAACATCTTTTTATTTTTCTAGGACGTTACAAGGCTTATAAGTTTAGCAACAATTTCTCATATTTTCAAGAAAATTTCAAAAGGCTATTTTTTTTAGGGAACAGTTCAGATCTGAAGTGGCTTTGAGGGCCTTATATATTAGGAACCCCACAAATCACCCCATTTTAAAAACTGCACCCCTTAAAGTATTCAAAACAGCATTTAGAAAGCTTCTTAACCCTTTATGCGTGTCACAAGAATTAAAGAACAGTGGAAGGGAAATTTGCAAATTTCATTTTTTTTTTTGCAGTAATTCCATTTGAATCAATTTTTCCTGTAATACTGAAGGTAAATACAAGAGAAACACAACTGAATATTTATTGCCCTGATTCTGCAGTTTTTAGAAATATCCCACATGTGGCCCTAATGTGCTACGGGCCTGAAACAAAGGCCCCAGTAGCAAAGGAGCACCTAGAGGATTTTTCGACCTTCCTTTTCTGAAATTATATTTCAGGCACCATGTCCGGTTAGAAGAGGTCTTGTGGTGCAAAAACAAAGGAAACCCCCCAAAAGCGACTCCATTTGGGAAACTACACCGCTTGAGGAATTCATCTAGGGGTGTAGTGAGCATTTTGACCACACAGGTATTTCATAGATTTCTTTAGAATTGGGCAGTGAAAATGAAAAATTACATTATTTTCCAATAGGATGTAGCTTTACCTCAAAATGTTGAATTTGTTTAACAAAAAAATAAGGAAAAGCACCCCAACATTTGTAAAGCAACTTCTCCCGAGTACGGAAATACGCCAACATGTGGTCATAAACTGCTGTTTGGGCAAGCAGCAGGACTCAGAAGGGAAGGAGCGCCATTTAGCTTTTGGAGTACAGATTTTGCTGGTTTGATTTCTCGGCACCATGTCGCATTTGTAAAGCTCCTAAGGTACCAGTACAGTGGAAACCCCCCAAAAGTGACTCTATTTGGGAAACTACACCCCTAGAGGAATTCATCTAGGGGTGTAGTGAGCATTTTGACCCCCCCCCCCCCAGGTGTTTCATAGATTTCATTAGAATTGGGCAGTAAACATAATACGTCCCTGTTCCTTCATATTACAGGCTTTATGTCCCTGTTCCTTCTTATCATCGGAATTACGTCCCTGTTCCTTCATCTTACCGGCATTATGTCCCTGTTCCTTCATCTGTACCGGCATTATGTGCCTGTCCCTTCATCTTACCGGCATTATGTCCCTGTTCCTTCATACTATCGGCATTACGTCCCTGTTCCTTCATATTACCGGCATTACGTCCCTGTTCCCTCATATTACAGGCATTATGTCCCTGATCCTTCATATTACAGGCTTCATGTCCCTGTTCCTTCATATTACCGGCATTATGTCCCTGTTCCCTCATCTTACTGGCATTATGTCCCTGTTCCTTCGTATTACCGGCATTATTTCCCTGTTCCTTCATATTACCAACATTATGTCCTTGTTCCTTCATATTACCGGCATTATGTCCCTGTTCCTTCATATTACAGGCATTATTTCCCTGTTCCTTCATATTACCGGCATTATGTCCCTGTTCCTTCATATTACAGGCATTATGTCCCTGTTCCTTCATCTTACCGGCATTATGTCCCTGTTCCTTCATATTACCGCCATTACGTCCCTGTTTCTTCATATTACCGGCATTAAGTCCCGGCTCCTTCATATTATCGGCATTACGTCCCTGTTCCCTCATCTTACCGGCATTATGTCCCTGTTCCCTCATATTACCGGCATTACGTCCCTGTTCCTTCATATTACAGGCATTATGTCCCTGTTCCATCATATTACCGGCATTATGTCCCTGTTCCTACATATTACAGGCATTATGTCCCTGATCCTTCATATTACAGGCTTCATGTCCCTGTTCCTTCATATTACAGGCATTATGTCCCTGTTCCCTCATCTTCGAGGCATTATGTCCCTGTTCCATCATATTACCGGCTTTATGTCCTTGTTCCCTCATATTACAGGCATTATGTCCCTGATCCTTCATATTACAGGCTTCATGTCCCTGTTCCTTCATATTACAGGCATTATGTCCCTGTTCCCTCATCTTCGAGGCATTATGAACCTGTTCCTTTATATTACCGGCTTTATGTCCTTGTTTCCTCATATTACAGGCTTTATGTCCCTGTTCCTTCATATTACAGGCTTTATGTCCTTGTTCCCTCATATTACCGGCATTACGTCCCTGTTCCTTCATATTACCGGCATTATGTCCCTGTTCCTTCGTATTACAGGCATTATGTCCCTGTCCCTTCATATTACAGGCATTATGTCCTTGCTCCTTCATATTACATGCATTATGTCCCTGTTTCTTCATATTACCGGCATTATGTCCCTGTTCCTTCTTATTACCGGCATTATGTCCTTGTTCCTTCATATTACCGCCATTATGTCCCCTTTCCTTCATATTACAGTCATTACGTCCCTGTTCCTTCATATTATCGGGATTACGTCCCTGTTTCTTCATATTACAGGCATTATGTCCCTTTTCCTTCATATTACAGGCATTATGTCCCTTTTCCTTCATATTACCGGCATTATGTGCCTCTTCCTTCATATTACAGGCAATATGTCCCTTTTCCTTCATATTACCGGCATTATGTCCCTGTTCCTTCATATTACAGGAATTATGTCCCTGTTCCTTCATATTACCAGCATTATGTCCCTGTTCCTTCATATTACAGGAATTATGTCCCTGTTCCTTCATATTACCGGCATTATGTCCCTGTTCCTTCATATTACCGGCATTATGTCCCTGTTCCTTCATATTACAGGCATTATATCCCTGTTCCTTCATATTACCGGCATTATTTCCCTGTTCCTTCATATTACTGGCATTATGTCCCTGTTCCTTCATATTACAGGCACTATATTCCCGTTCCTTCATATTACCGGCATTATGTCCCTGTTCCTTCATATTACCGGCATTATATCCCTGTTCCTTCATATTACCGGCATTATGTCCCTGTTCCTTCATATTACAGGAATTATGTCTCTGTTCCTTCATATTACCAGCATTATGTCCCTGTTCCTTCATATTACAGGAATGATGTCCCTGTTCCTTCATATTACAGGCATTATGTCCCTGTTCCTTCATATTACAGGCATTATGTCGCTGTTCCTTCATATTACAGGCATTATGTCCCTGTTCCTTCATATTACAGACATGATGTCCCTGTTCCTACATATTACAGACATTATGTCCCTGATCCTTCATATTACTGGCATTATGTCCCTGTTCCATCATATTACCGGCATTATTTCCCTGTTCATTCATATTACCGCATTATGTCCCTGTTCCTTCATATTACCGGCATTATGTCCCTGTTCCTTCATATTACAGGAATGATGTCCCTGTTCCTTCATATTACCGGCATTATTTCCCTGTTCCTTCATATTACAGGCATTATGTCCCTGTTCCTTCATATTACCGGCATTATGTCCCTGTTCCTTCATATTACAGGTATTATGTCCCTGTTCCTTCATATTACTGCCATTATGTCCCTGTTCCTTCATATTACAGGCACTATATTCCCGTTCCTTCATATTACCGGCATTATGTCCCTGTTCCTTCATATTACCGGCATTATGTCCCTGTTCTTTCATATTACAGGCATTATGTCCCTGTTCCTTCATATTACCGGCATTATGTCCCTGCTCCTTCATATTACCGGCATTATGTCCCTGCTCCTTCATATTACCGGCATTATGTCCCTGCTCCTTCATATTACCGGCATTATATCCCTGTTACTTCATATTGCAGGCCTTATGTCCCTTTTCCTTCATATTACAGGCACTATATCCCCGTTCCTTCATATTACCGGCATTATGTCCCTGTTCCTTCATATTACCGGCATTATGTCCCCGTTCCTTCATATTACAGGAATTATGTCTCTGTTCCTTCATATTACCAGCATTATGTCCCTGTTCCTTCATATTACCCGCATTATGTCCCTGTTCCGTCATAATACAGGCATTAGTTCCCTGTTCCTTCATATTACCGCCATTATGTCCCTGTTCCTTCATATTACAGGCATTATGTCCCTGTTCCATCATATTACCGGCATTATGTCCCTGTTCCTACATATTACAGGCATTATGTCCCTGTTCCTTCATATTACAGGCATTATGTCTCTGTTCCTTCATATTACCGGCATTATGTCGCTGTTCCTTCATATTACAGGCATTATGTCCCTGTTCCTACATATTACAGACATTATTTCCCTGTTCCATCATATTACCGGCATTATGTCCCTGTTCCTTCATATTACCGGCATAAAGCGCCTGTTCCTTCATATTACAGGCATTATGTCCCTGATCCTTCATATTACCGGCATTATGTCCCTGTTCCTTCATATTAAAGGCATTATTTCCCTTTTCCTTCATATTACCGACATTATGTCCCTGTTCCTTCATATTACCGGCATTATGTCCCTGTTCCTTCATATTACAGGCATTATATCCCTGTTCCTTCATATTACCGGCATTATTTCCCTGTTCCTTCATATCACTGGCATTATGTCCCTGTTCCTTCATATTACAGGCACTATATTCCCGTTCCTTCATATTACCGGCATTATGTCCCTGTTCCTTCATATTACCGGCATTATGTCCCTGTTCCTTCATATTACCGGCATTATGTCCCTGCTCCTTCATATTACCGGCATTATGTCCCTGCTCCTTCATATTACCGGCATTATGTCCCTGCTCCTTCATATTACCGGCATTATATCCCTGTTACTTCATATTGCAGGCATTATATCCCCGTTCCTTCATATTACCGGCATTATGTCCCTGTTCCTTCATATTACCGGCATTATTTCCCTGTTCATTCATATTACCGCATTATGTCCCTGTTCCTTCATATTACCGGCATTATGTCCCTGTTCCTTCATATTACAGGCATTATGACCCTGTTCCTTCATATTACAGGAATTATGTCTCTGTTCCTTCATATTACCAGCATTATGTCCCTGTTCCTTCATATTACAGGAATGATGTCCCTGTTCCTTCATATTACAGGCATTATGTCCCTGTTCCTTCATATTACAGGCATTATGTCCCTGTTCCTTCATATTACCGGCATTATTTCCCTGTTCATTCATATTACCGGCATTATGTCCCTGTTCCTTCATATTACCGGCATTATTTCCCTGTTCATTCATATTACCGGCATTATGTCCCTGTTCCTTCATATTACCGGAATTATGTCCCTGTTCCTTCATATTACAGGAATTATGTCTCTGTTCCTTCATATTACCAGCATTATGTCCCTGTTCCTTCATATTACAGGAATGATGTCCCTGTTCCTTCATATTACAGGCATTATGTCCCTGTTCCTTCATATTACAGGAATGATGTCCCTGTTCCTTCATATTACCGGCATTATTTCCCTGTTCATTCATATTACCGCATTATGTCCCTGTTCCTTCATATTACCGGCATTATGTCCCTGTTCCTTCATATTACAGGCATTATATCCCCGTTCCTTCATATTACCGGCATTATTTCCCTGTTCCTTCATATCACTGGCATTATGTCCCTGTTCCTTCATATTACAGGCACTATATTCCCGTTCCTTCATATTACCGGCATTATGTCCCTGTTCCTTCATATTACCGGCATTATATCCCTGTTCCTTCATATTACATGCATTATGTCCCTGTTCCTTCATATTACCGCATTATGTCCCTGTTCCTTCATATTACCGGCATTATGTCCCTGTTCCTTCATATTACAGGAATTATGTCTCTGTTCCTTCATATTACCAGCATTATGTCCCTGTTCCTTCATATTACAGGAATGATGTCCCTGTTCCTTCATATTACAGGCATTATGTCCCTGTTCCTTCATATTACAGGCATTATGTCCCTGTTCCTTCATATTACCGGCATTATGTCCCTGTTCCTTCATATTACAGGCCTTATGTCCCTTTTCCTTCATATTACCGGCATTATGTCCCTTTTCCTTCATATTACCGGCATTATGTCCCTGTTCCTTCATATTACAGGCATTATGTCCCTTTTCCTTCATATTACCGGCATTATGTCCCTGTTCCTTCATATTACAGGCCTTATGTCCCTTTTCCTTCATATTACCGCCATTATGTCCCTTTTCCTTCATATTACCGGCATTATGTCCCTGTTCCTTCATATTACAGGCATGATGTCCCTTTTCCTTCATATTACCGGCATTATGTCCCTGTTCCGTCATATTACAGGCATTATGTCCCTGTTTCTTCATATTACAGGCATTATTTCCCTGTTCCTTCATATTACCGGCATTATGTCCCTGTTCCTTCATATTACTGGCATTATGTCCCTGTTCCATCATATTACCGGCATTATGTCCCTGTTCCTTCAAATTACAGGCATTATGTCCCTGTTCCATCATATTACCGGCATTATGTCCCTGTTCCTTCATATTACAGGCATTATGTCGCTGTTCCTTCATATTACAGGCATTATGTCCCTGTTCCTTCATATTACAGACATGATGTCCCTGTTCCTACATATTACAGACATTATGTCCCTGATCCTTCATATTACTGGCATTATGTCCCTGTTCCATCATATTACCGGCATTATTTCCCTGTTCATTCATATTACCGCATTATGTCCCTGTTCCTTCATATTACCGGCATTATGTCCCTGTTCCTTCATATTACAGGAATGATGTCCCTGTTCCTTCATATTACCGGCATTATTTCCCTGTTCCTTCATATTACTGCCATTATGTCCCTGTTCCTTCATATTACAGGCACTATATTCCCGTTCCTTCATATTACCGGCATTATGTCCCTGTTCCTTCATATTACCGGCATTATGTCCCTGTTCTTTCATATTACAGGCATTATGTCCCTGTTCCTTCATTTTACCGGCATTATGTCCCTGCTCCTTCATATTACCGGCATTATGTCCCTGCTCATTCATATTACCGGCATTATGTCCCTTCTCCTTCATATTACCGGCATTATATCCCTGTTACTTCTTATTGCAGGCCTTATGTCCCTTTTCCTTCATATTACAGGCACTATATCCCCGTTCCTTCATATTACCGGCATTATGTCCCTGTTCCTTCATATTACCGGCATTATGTCCCTGTTCCTTCATATTACAGGAATTATTTCCCTTTTCCTTCATATTACCGGCATTATTTCCCTGTTCCTTCATATTACCTGCATTATGTCCCTGTTCCGTCATATTACAGGCATTATGTCCCTGTTCCTTCATATTACAGGCATTATTTCGCTGTTCCTTCATATTACCGGCATTATGTCCCTGTTCCTTCATATTACAGGCATTATGTCCCTGTTCCTTCATATTACTGGCATTATGTCCCTGTTCCATCATATTACCGGCATTATGTCCCTGTTCCTTCATATTACAGGTATTATGTCCCTGTTCCATCATATTACCACCATTATGTCCCTGTTCCTTCATATTACAGGCATTATGTCCCTGTTCCTTCATATTACAGGCATTATGTCGCTGTTCCTTCATATTACAGGCATTATGTCCCTGTTCCTACATATTACAGACATTATTTCCCTGTTCCATCATATTACCGGCATTATGTCCCTGTTCCTTCATATTACCGGCATAAAGCGCCTGTTCCTTCATATTAAAGGCATTATGTCCCTGTTCCTTCATATTACAGGCATTATGTCCCTGTTCCTTCATATCACTGGCATTATGTCCCTGTTCCTTCATATTACAGGCACTATATTCCCGTTCCTTCATATTACCGGCATTATGTCCCTGTTCCTTCATATTACCGGCATTATATCCCTGTTCCTTCATATTACCGGCATTATTTCCCTGTTCCTTCATATTACTGCCATTATGTCCCTGTTCCTTCATATTACAGGCACTATATTCCCGTTCCTTCATATTACCGGCATTATGTCCCTGTTCCTTCATATTACCGGCATTATGTCCCTGTTCTTTCATATTACAGGCATGATGTCCCTGTTTCTTCATATTACAGGCATTATTTCCCTGTTCCTTCATATTACCGGCATTATGTCCCTGTTCCTTCATATTACTGGCATTATGTCCCTGTTCCATCATATTACCGGCATTATGTCCCTGTTCCTTCAAATTACAGGCATTATGTCCCTGTTCCATCATATTACCGGCATTATGTCCCTGTTCCTTCATATTACAGGCATTATGTCGCTGTTCCTTCATATTACAGGCATTATGTCCCTGTTCCTTCATATTACAGACATGATGTCCCTGTTCCTACATATTACAGACATTATGTCCCTGATCCTTCATATTACTGGCATTATGTCCCTGTTCCATCATATTACCGGCATTATTTCCCTGTTCATTCATATTACCGCATTATGTCCCTGTTCCTTCATATTACCGGCATTATGTCCCTGTTCCTTCATATTACAGGAATGATGTCCCTGTTCCTTCATATTACCGGCATTATTTCCCTGTTCCTTCATATTACTGCCATTATGTCCCTGTTCCTTCATATTACAGGCACTATATTCCCGTTCCTTCATATTACCGGCATTATGTCCCTGTTCCTTCATATTACCGGCATTATGTCCCTGTTCTTTCATATTACAGGCATTATGTCCCTGTTCCTTCATTTTACCGGCATTATGTCCCTGCTCCTTCATATTACCGGCATTATGTCCCTGCTCATTCATATTACCGGCATTATGTCCCTTCTCCTTCATATTACCGGCATTATATCCCTGTTACTTCTTATTGCAGGCCTTATGTCCCTTTTCCTTCATATTACAGGCACTATATCCCCGTTCCTTCATATTACCGGCATTATGTCCCTGTTCCTTCATATTACCGGCATTATGTCCCTGTTCCTTCATATTACAGGAATTATTTCCCTTTTCCTTCATATTACCGGCATTATTTCCCTGTTCCTTCATATTACCTGCATTATGTCCCTGTTCCGTCATATTACAGGCATTATGTCCCTGTTCCTTCATATTACAGGCATTATTTCGCTGTTCCTTCATATTACCGGCATTATGTCCCTGTTCCTTCATATTACAGGCATTATGTCCCTGTTCCTTCATATTACTGGCATTATGTCCCTGTTCCATCATATTACCGGCATTATGTCCCTGTTCCTTCATATTACAGGTATTATGTCCCTGTTCCATCATATTACCACCATTATGTCCCTGTTCCTTCATATTACAGGCATTATGTCCCTGTTCCTTCATATTACAGGCATTATGTCGCTGTTCCTTCATATTACAGGCATTATGTCCCTGTTCCTACATATTACAGACATTATTTCCCTGTTCCATCATATTACCGGCATTATGTCCCTGTTCCTTCATATTACCGGCATAAAGCGCCTGTTCCTTCATATTAAAGGCATTATGTCCCTGTTCCTTCATATTACAGGCATTATGTCCCTGTTCCTTCATATCACTGGCATTATGTCCCTGTTCCTTCATATTACAGGCACTATATTCCCGTTCCTTCATATTACCGGCATTATGTCCCTGTTCCTTCATATTACCGGCATTATATCCCTGTTCCTTCATATTACCGGCATTATTTCCCTGTTCCTTCATATTACTGCCATTATGTCCCTGTTCCTTCATATTACAGGCACTATATTCCCGTTCCTTCATATTACCGGCATTATGTCCCTGTTCCTTCATATTACCGGCATTATGTCCCTGTTCTTTCATATTACAGGCATGATGTCCCTGTTCCTTCATATTACCGGCATTATTTCCCTGTTCCTTCATATTACCGGCATTATGTCCCTGTTCCTTCATATTACCGGCATTATTTCCCTGTTCCTTCATATCACTGGCATTATGTCCTGTTCCTTCATATTACCGGCATTATGTCCCTGTTCCTTCATATTACCTGCATTATGTCCCTGTTCCGTCATATTACAGGCATTATGTCCCTGTTCCTTCATATTACAGGCATTATTTCCCTGTTCCTTCATATTACCGGCATTATGTCCCTGTTCCTTCATATTACAGGCATTATGTCCTTGTTCCTTCATATTACAGGAATTATGTCCCTGTTCCTTCATATTACCAGCATTATGTCCCTGTTCCTTCATATTACAGGCATTATGTCCCTGTTCCTTCATATTACAGGCATTATGTCCCTGTTCCATCATAATACCGCCATTATGTCCCTGTTCCTTCATATTACAGGCATTATGTCTCTGTTCCTTCATATTACCGGCATTATGTCCCTGTTCCTTCATATTACAGACATGATGTCCCTGTTCCTACATATTACAGACATTATTTCCCTGTTCCATCATATTACCGGCATTATGTCCCTGTTCCTTCATATTACCGGCATAAAGCGCCTGTTCCTTCATATTACCGGCATTATGTCCCTGTTCCTTCATATTACCGGCATTATATCCCTGTTCCTTCATATTACCGGCATTATGTCCCTGTTCCTTCATATTACAGGCATTATTTCCCTGTTCCTTCATATTACATGCATTATGTCCCTGTTCCTTCATATTACCAGCATTATGTCCCTGTTCCTTCATATTACAGGCATTATGTCCCTGTTCCTTCATATTACCGGCATTATGTCCCTGTTCCTTCATATTACAGGCATTATTTCCCTGTTCCTTCATATTACTGCCATTATGTCCCTGTTCCTTCATATTACAGGCACTATATTCCCGTTCCTTCATATTACCGGCATTATGTCCCTGTTCCTTCATATTACGGCATTATGTCCCTGTTCTTTCATATTACAGGCATTATGTCCCTGTTCCTTCATATTACCGGCATTATTTCCCTGTTCCTTCATATTACCGGCATTATGTCCCTGTTCCTTCATATTACCGGCATTATGTCCCTGCTCCTTCATATTACCGGCATTATGTCCCTGCTCCTTCATATTACCGGCATTATGTCCCTGTTCCTTCATATTACAGGCATTATGTCCCTGTTCCATCATAATACCGGCATTATGTCCCTGTTCCTTCATATTACAGGCATTATGTCTCTGTTCCTTCATATTACCGGCATTATGTCCCTGTTCCTTCATATTACAGGCATTATTTCCCTGTTCCTTCATATTACATGCATTATGTCCCTGTTCCTTCATATTACAGGCATTATGTCCCTGTTCCTTCATATTACAGACATGATGTCCCTGTTCCTACATATTACAGACATTATTTCCCTGTTCCATCATATTACCGGCATTATGTCCCTGTTCCTTCATATTACCGGCATAAAGCGCCTGTTCCATCATAATACCGCCATTATGTCCCTGTTCCTTCATATTACAGGAATGATGTCCCTGTTCCTTCATATTACAGGCATTATGTCCCTGTTCCTTCATATTACAGGCATTATGTCCCTGTTCCTTCATATTACCGGCATTATGTCCCTGTTCCTTCATATTACAGGCCTTATGTCCCTTTTCCTTCATATTACCGGCATTATGTCCCTTTTCCTTCATATTACCGGCATTATGTCCCTGTTCCTTCATATTACAGGCATTATGTCCCTTTTCCTTCATATTACCGGCATTATGTCCCTGTTCCTTCATATTACAGGCCTTATGTCCCTTTTCCTTCATATTACCGGCATTATGTCCCTTTTCCTTCATATTACCGGCATTATGTCCCTGTTCCTTCATATTACAGGCATGATGTCCCTTTTCCTTCATATTACCGGCATTATGTCCCTGTTCCGTCATATTACAGGCATTATGTCCCTGTTTCTTCATATTACAGGCATTATTTCCCTGTTCCTTCATATTACCGGCATTATGTCCCTGTTCCTTCATATTACTGGCATTATGTCCCTGTTCCATCATATTACCGGCATTATGTCCCTGTTCCTTCAAATTACAGGCATTATGTCCCTGTTCCATCATATTACCGGCATTATGTCCCTGTTCCTTCATATTACAGGCATTATGTCGCTGTTCCTTCATATTACAGGCATTATGTCCCTGTTCCTTCATATTACAGACATGATGTCCCTGTTCCTACATATTACAGACATTATGTCCCTGATCCTTCATATTACTGGCATTATGTCCCTGTTCCATCATATTACCGGCATTATTTCCCTGTTCATTCATATTACCGCATTATGTCCCTGTTCCTTCATATTACCGGCATTATGTCCCTGTTCCTTCATATTACAGGAATGATGTCCCTGTTCCTTCATATTACCGGCATTATTTCCCTGTTCCTTCATATTACTGCCATTATGTCCCTGTTCCTTCATATTACAGGCACTATATTCCCGTTCCTTCATATTACCGGCATTATGTCCCTGTTCCTTCATATTACCGGCATTATGTCCCTGTTCTTTCATATTACAGGCATTATGTCCCTGTTCCTTCATTTTACCGGCATTATGTCCCTGCTCCTTCATATTACCGGCATTATGTCCCTGCTCATTCATATTACCGGCATTATGTCCCTTCTCCTTCATATTACCGGCATTATATCCCTGTTACTTCTTATTGCAGGCCTTATGTCCCTTTTCCTTCATATTACAGGCACTATATCCCCGTTCCTTCATATTACCGGCATTATGTCCCTGTTCCTTCATATTACCGGCATTATGTCCCTGTTCCTTCATATTACAGGAATTATTTCCCTTTTCCTTCATATTACCGGCATTATTTCCCTGTTCCTTCATATTACCTGCATTATGTCCCTGTTCCGTCATATTACAGGCATTATGTCCCTGTTCCTTCATATTACAGGCATTATTTCGCTGTTCCTTCATATTACCGGCATTATGTCCCTGTTCCTTCATATTACAGGCATTATGTCCCTGTTCCTTCATATTACTGGCATTATGTCCCTGTTCCATCATATTACCGGCATTATGTCCCTGTTCCTTCATATTACAGGTATTATGTCCCTGTTCCATCATATTACCACCATTATGTCCCTGTTCCTTCATATTACAGGCATTATGTCCCTGTTCCTTCATATTACAGGCATTATGTCGCTGTTCCTTCATATTACAGGCATTATGTCCCTGTTCCTTCATATCACTGGCATTATGTCCCTGTTCCTTCATATTACAGGCACTATATTCCCGTTCCTTCATATTACCGGCATTATGTCCCTGTTCCTTCATATTACCGGCATTATATCCCTGTTCCTTCATATTACCGGCATTATTTCCCTGTTCCTTCATATTACTGCCATTATGTCCCTGTTCCTTCATATTACAGGCACTATATTCCCGTTCCTTCATATTACCGGCATTATGTCCCTGTTCCTTCATATTACCGGCATTATGTCCCTGTTCTTTCATATTACAGGCATGATGTCCCTGTTCCTTCATATTACCGGCATTATTTCCCTGTTCCTTCATATTACCGGCATTATGTCCCTGTTCCTTCATATTACCGGCATTATTTCCCTGTTCCTTCATATCACGGGCATTATGTCCCTGTTCCTTCATATTACCGGCATTATGTCCCTGTTCCTTCATATTACCTGCATTATGTCCCTGTTCCGTCATATTACAGGCATTATGTCCCTGTTCCTTCATATTACAGGCATTATTTCCCTGTTCCTTCATATTACCGGCATTATGTCCCTGTTCCTTCATATTACAGGCATTATGTCCTTGTTCCTTCATATTACAGGAATTATGTCCCTGTTCCTTCATATTACCAGCATTATGTCCCTGTTCCTTCATATTACAGGCATTATGTCCCTGTTCCTTCATATTACAGGCATTATGTCCCTGTTCCATCATAATACCGCCATTATGTCCCTGTTCCTTCATATTACAGGCATTATGTCTCTGTTCCTTCATATTACCGGCATTATGTCCCTGTTCCTTCATATTACAGACATGATGTCCCTGTTCCTACATATTACAGACATTATTTCCCTGTTCCATCATATTACCGGCATTATGTCCCTGTTCCTTCATATTACCGGCATAAAGCGCCTGTTCCTTCATATTACCGGCATTATGTCCCTGTTCCTTCATATTACCGGCATTATATCCCTGTTCCTTCATATTACCGGCATTATGTCCCTGTTCCTTCATATTACAGGCATTATTTCCCTGTTCCTTCATATTACATGCATTATGTCCCTGTTCCTTCATATTACCAGCATTATGTCCCTGTTCCTTCATATTACAGGCATTATGTCCCTGTTCCTTCATATTACCGGCATTATGTCCCTGTTCCTTCATATTACAGGCATTATTTCCCTGTTCCTTCATATTACTGCCATTATGTCCCTGTTCCTTCATATTACAGGCACTATATTCCCGTTCCTTCATATTACCGGCATTATGTCCCTGTTCCTTCATATTACCGGCATTATGTCCCTGTTCTTTCATATTACAGGCATTATGTCCCTGTTCCTTCATATTACCGGCATTATTTCCCTGTTCCTTCATATTACCGGCATTATGTCCCTGTTCCTTCATATTACCGGCATTATGTCCCTGCTCCTTCATATTACCGGCATTATGTCCCTGCTCCTTCATATTACCGGCATTATGTCCCTGTTCCTTCATATTACAGGCATTATGTCCCTGTTCCATCATAATACCGGCATTATGTCCCTGTTCCTTCATATTACAGGCATTATGTCTCTGTTCCTTCATATTACCGGCATTATGTCCCTGTTCCTTCATATTACAGGCATTATTTCCCTGTTCCTTCATATTACATGCATTATGTCCCTGTTCCTTCATATTACAGGCATTATGTCCCTGTTCCTTCATATTACAGACATGATGTCCCTGTTCCTACATATTACAGACATTATTTCCCTGTTCCATCATATTACCGGCATTATGTCCCTGTTCCTTCATATTACCGGCATAAAGCGCCTGTTCCTTCATATTACCGGCATTATGTCCCTGTTCCTTCATATTACCGGCATTATATCCCTGTTCCTTCATATTACCGGCATTATGTCCCTGTTCCTTCATATTACAGGCATTATTTCCCTGTTCCTTCATATTACATGCATTATGTCCCTGTTCCTTCATATTACCAGCATTATGTCCCTGTTCCTTCATATTACAGGCATTATGTCCCTGTTCCTTCATATTACCGGCATTATGTCCCTGTTCCTTCATATTACAGGCATTATTTCCCTGTTCCTTCATATTACTGCCATTATGTCCCTGTTCCTTCATATTACAGGCACTATATTCCCGTTCCTTCATATTACCGGCATTATGTCCCTGTTCCTTCATATTACCGGCATTATGTCCCTGTTCTTTCATATTACAGGCATTATGTCCCTGTTCCTTCATATTACCGGCATTATTTCCCTGTTCCTTCATATTACCGGCATTATGTCCCTGTTCCTTCATATTACAGGCATTATTTCCCTGTTCCTTCATATTACCGGCATTATATCCCTGTTCCTTCATATTACCGGCATTATTTCCCTGTTCCTTCATATCACTGGCATTATGTCCCTGTTCCTTCATATTACCGGCATTATGTCCCTGTTCCTTCATATTACCTGCATTATGTCCCTGTTCCGTCATATTACAGGCATTATGTCCCTGTTCTTTCATATTACCGGCATTATTTCCCTGTTCCTTCATATTACAGGCATTATGTCCCTGTTCCTTCACATTACTGCCATTATGTCCCTGTTCCTTCATATTACAGGCATTATGTCCCTTTTCCTTCATATTACCGGCATTATGTCCCTGTTCCTTCATATTACCTGCATTATGTCCCTGTTCCGTCATATTACAGGCATTATGTCCCTGTTCCTTCATATTACAGACATGATGTCCCTGTTCCTACATATTACAGACATTATTTCCCTGTTCCATCATATTACCGGCATTATGTCCCTGTTCCTTCATATTACCGGCATAAAGCGCCTGTTCCTTCATATTACAGGCATTATGTCCCTAATCCTTCATATTACCGGCATTATGTCCCTGTTCCTTCATATTAAAGGCATTATTTCCCTTTTCCTTCATATTACCGACATTATGTCCCTGTTCCTTCATATTACCGGCATTATGTCCCTGTTCCTTCATATTACAGGCATTATATCCCTGTTCCTTCATATTACCGCCATTATTTCCCTGTTCCTTCATATCACTGGCATTATGTCCCTGTTCCTTCATATTACAGGCACTATATTCCCGTTCCTTCATATTACCGGCATTATGTCCCTGTTCCTTCATATTACCGGCATTATGTCCCTGTTCTTTCATATTACAGGCATTATGTCCCTGTTCCTTCATATTACCGTCATTATTTCCCTGTTCCTTCATATTACCGGCATTATGTCCCTGCTCCTTCATATTACCGGCATTATGTCCCTGCTCCTTCATATTACCGGCATTATGTCCCTGCTCCTTCATATTACCGGCATTATATCCCTGTTACTTCATATTGCAGGCCTTATGTCCCTGTTCCTTCATATTACAGGCATTATATCCCCGTTCCTTCATATTACCGGCATTATGTCCCTGTTCCTTCATATTACCGGCATTATTTCCCTGTTCATTCATATTACCGCATTATGTCCCTGTTCCTTCATATTACTGGCATTATGTCCCTGTTCCTTCATATTACAGGCATTATGTCCCTGTTCCTTCATATTACAGGAATTATGTCTCTGTTCCTTCATATTACCAGCATTATGTCCCTGCTCCTTCATATTACCGGCATTATATCCCTGTTACTTCATATTGCAGGCCTTATGTCCCTTTTCCTTCATATTACAGGCACTATATCCCCGTTCCTTCATATTACCGGCATTATGTCCCTGTTCCTTCATATTACCGGCATTATGTCCCTGTTCCTTCATATTACAGGAATTATGTCTCTGTTCCTTCATATTACCAGCATTATGTCCCTGTTCCTTCATATTACCTGCATTATGTCCCTGTTCCGTCATATTACAGGCATTATGTCCCTGTTCCTTCATATTACAGGCATTATTTCCCTGTTCCTTCATATTACCGGCATTATGTCCCTGTTCCTTCATATTACAGGCATTATGTCCCTGTTCCTTCATATTACAGGCATTATGTCCCTGTTCTATCATATTACCGGCATTATGTCCCTGTTCCTTCATATTACAGGCATTATGTCTCTGTTCCTTCATATTACCGGCATTATGTCGCTGTTCCTTCATATTACAGGCATTATGTCCCTGTTCCTTCATATTACAGACATGATGTCCCTGTTCCTACATATTACAGACATTATTTCCCTGTTCCATCATATTACCGGCATTATGTCCCTGTTCCTTCATATTACCGGCATAAAGCACCTGTTCCTTCATATTACAGGCATTATGTCCCTAATCCTTCATATTACCGGCATTATGTCCCTGTTCCTTCATATTAAAGGCATTATTTCCCTTTTCCTTCATATTACCGACATTATGTCCCTGTTCCTTCATATTACCGGCATTATGTCCCTGTTCCTTCATATTACAGGCATTATATCCCTGTTCCTTCATATTACCGGCATTATTTCCCTGTTCCTTCATATCACTGGCATTATGTCCCTGTTCCTTCATATTACCGGCATTATGTCCCTGTTCTTTCATATTACAGGCATTATGTCCCTGTTCCTTCATATTACCGTCATTATTTCCCTGTTCCTTCATATTACCGGCATTATGTCCCTGCTCCTTCATATTACCGGCATTATGTCCCTGCTCCTTCATATTACCGGCATTATGTCCCTGCTCCTTCATATTACCGGCATTATATCCCTGTTACTTCATATTGCAGGCCTTATGTCCCTGTTCCTTCATATTACAGGCATTATATCCCCGTTCCTTCATATTACCGGCATTATGTCCCTGTTCCTTCATATTACCGGCATTATTTCCCTGTTCATTCATATTACCGCATTATGTCCCTGTTCCTTCATATTACTGCCATTATGTCCCTGTTCCTTCATATTACAGGCATTATGTCCCTGTTCCTTCATATTACAGGAATTATGTCTCTGTTCCTTCATATTACCAGCATTATGTCCCTGCTCCTTCATATTACCGGCATTATATCCCTGTTACTTCATATTGCAGGCCTTATGTCCCTTTTCCTTCATATTACAGGCACTATATCCCCGTTCCTTCATATTACCGGCATTATGTCCCTGTTCCTTCATATTACCGGCATTATGTCCCTGTTCCTTCATATTAAAGGAATTATGTCTCTGTTCCTTCATATTACCAGCATTATGTCCCTGTTCCTTCATATTACCGGCATGATGTCCCTGTTCCTTCATATTACCGTCATTATTTCCCTGTTCCTTCATATTACCGGCATTATGTCCCTGCTCCTTCATATTACCGGCATTATGTCCCTGCTCCTTCATATTACCGGCATTATGTCCCTGCTCCTTCATATTACCGGCATTATATCCCTGTTACTTCATATTGCAGGCCTTATGTCCCTGTTCCTTCATATTACAGGCATTATATCCCCGTTCCTTCATATTACCGGCATTATGTCCCTGTTCCTTCATATTACCGGCATTATTTCCCTGTTCCTTCATATTACATGCATTATGTCCCTGTTCCTTCATATTACCGCATTATGTCCCTGTTCCTTCATATTACCGGCATTATGTCCCTGTTCCTTCATATTACAGGAATTATGTCTCTGTTCCTTCATATTACCAGCATTATGTCCCTGTTCCTTCATATTACAGGCATTATGTCTCTGTTCCTTCATATTACCAGCATTATGTCCCTGTTCCTTCATATTACAGGAATGATGTCCCTGTTCCTTCATATTACAGGCATTATGTCCCTGTTCCTTCATATTACAGGCATTATGTCCCTGTTCCTTCATATTACCGGCATTATGTCCCTGTTCCTTTATATTACAGGCACTATATTCCCGTTCCTTCATATTACCGGCATTATGTCCCTGTTCCTTCATATTACCGGCATTATGTCCCTGTTCTTTCATATTACAGGCATTATGTCCCTGTTCCTTCATATTACCGGCATTATGTCCCTGCTCCTTCATATTACCGGCATTATGTCCCTGCTCCTTCATATTACCGGCATTATGTCCCTGCTCCTTCATATTAACGGCATTATATCCCTGTTACTTCATATTGCAGGCCTTATGTCCCTTTTCCTTCATATTACAGGCACTATATCCCCGTTCCTTCATATTACCGCCATTATGTCCCTGTTCCTTCATATTACCGGCATTATGTCCCTGTTCCTTCATATTACAGGAATTATGTCTCTGTTCCTTCATATTACCAGCATTATGTCCCTGTTCCTTCATATTACCTGCATTATGTCCCTGTTCCGTCATATTACAGGCATTATGTCCCTGTTCCTTCATATTACAGGCATTATTTCCCTGTTCCTTCATATTACCGGCATTATGTCCCTGTTCCTTCATATTACAGGCATTATGTCCCTGTTCCTTCATATTACTGGCATTATGTCCCTGTTCCATCATATTACCGCCATTATGTCCCTGTTCCTTCATATTACAGGCATTATGTCCCTGTTCCATCATATTACCGGCATTATGTCCCTGTTCCTTCATATTACAGGCATTTTGTCCCTGTTCCTTCATATTACCGGCATTATGTCCTTGTTCCTTCATATTACAGGCATTATGTCCCTGTTCTTTCATATTACAGGCATTTTGTCCCTGTTCCTTCATATTACCGGCATTATGTCCTTGTTCCTTCATATTACCGGCATTATGTCCCTGTTCCTTCATATTACAGGCATTATGTCCCTGTTCCTTCATATTACAGGAATTATGTCTCTGTTCCTTCATATTACCAGCATTATGTCCCTGCTCCTTCATATTACCGGCATTATATCCCTGTTACTTCATATTGCAGGCCTTATGTCCCTTTTCCTTCATATTACAGGCACTATATCCCCGTTCCTTCATATTACCGGCATTATGTCCCTGTTCCTTCATATTACCGGCATTATGTCCCTGTTCCTTCATATTAAAGGAATTATGTCTCTGTTCCTTCATATTACCAGCATTATGTCCCTGTTCCTTCATATTACCGGCATGATGTCCCTGTTCCTTCATATTACCGTCATTATTTCCCTGTTCCTTCATATTACCGGCATTATGTCCCTGCTCCTTCATGTTACCGGCATTATGTCCCTGCTCCTTCATATTACCGGCATTATGTCCCTGCTCCTTCATATTACCGGCATTATATC
>NW_027462400.1:0-56430 GCF_050947455.1 Rhinoderma darwinii
CAGCTCGTGGCAGCCAGTCTAAAAAACACTATCTTGGACTTCTCTGCATGTTTCCCAGGCGAGCAATTGGCAGCATGTTCAGAACCATGTTTCTGTGAATAACTCCTGAACCGTAAGTCCTAGACGCTCGCTCTTGGCTGCATTCGATTCAGCTCGTGGCAGCCAGTCTAAAAAACACTATCTTGGACTTCTCTGCATGTTCCTAAGGCAAATGTTTCTAAAGCTAATTCTTGAACCGTAAGTCCTAGACGCTCGATCTTGGCGGCATTCGTCTCAGCGCCTGGCAATTAGTATAGGAGCACTGTGTTTGACTTCTCTGGATGTTTCCCAGGCGAGTTATTGACAAGTAAATCCTAGACGCTCGATCTTGGTTATTTTCGCTTTCGCGGCTGGCAGTAAAAGAACCATGTTTCTGTGAATAACTCCTGAACCGTAAGTCCTAGACGCTCGCTCTTGGCTGCATTCGATTCAGCTCGTGGCAGCCAGTCTAAAAAACACTATCTTGGACTTCTCTGCATGTTTCCCAGGCGAGCAATTGGCAGCATGTTCAGAACCATGTTTCTGTGAATAACTCCTGAACCGTAAGTCCTAGACGCTCGCTCTTGGCTGCATTCGATTCAGCTCGTGGCAGCCAGTCTAAAAAACACTATCTTGGACTTCTCTGCATGTTTCCCAGGCGAGCAATTGGCAGCATGTTCAGAACCATGTTTCTGTGAATAACTCCTGAACCGTAAGTCCTAGACGCTCGCTCTTGGCTGCATTCGATTCAGCTCGTGGCAGCCAGTCTAAAAAACACTATCTTGGACTTCTCTGCATGTTTCCCAGGCGAGCAATTGGCAGCATGTTCAGAACCATGTTTCTGTGAATAACTCCTGAACCGTAAGTCACAGACGCTCGCTCTTGGCTGCATTCGATTCAGCTCGTGGCAGCCAGTCTAAAAAACACTATCTTGGACTTCTCTGCATGTTCCTAAGGCAAATGTTTCTAAAGCTAATTCTTGAACCGTAAGTCCTAGACGCTCGATCTTGGCGGCATTCGTCTCAGCGCCTGGCAATTAGTATAGGAGCACTGTGTTTGACTTCTCTGGATGTTTCCCAGGCGAGTTATTGACAAGTAAATCCTAGACGCTCGATCTTGGTTATTTTCGCTTTCGCGGCTGGCAGTAAAAGAACCATGTTTCTGTGAATAACTCCTGAACCGTAAGTCCTAGACGCTCGCTCTTGGCTGCATTCGATTCAGCTCGTGGCAGCCAGTCTAAAAAACACTATCTTGGACTTCTCTGCATGTTTCCCAGGCGAGCAATTGGCAGCATGTTCAGAACCATGTTTCTGTGAATAACTCCTGAACCGTAAGTCCTAGACGCTCGCTCTTGGCTGCATTCGATTCAGCTCGTGGCAGCCAGTCTAAAAAACACTATCTTGGACTTCTCTGCATGTTCCTAAGGCAAATGTTTCTAAAGCTAATTCTTGAACCGTAAGTCCTAGACGCTCGATCTTGGCGGCATTCGTCTCAGCGCCTGGCAATTAGTATAGGAGCACTGTGTTTGACTTCTCTGGATGTTTCCCAGGCGAGTTATTGACAAGTAAATCCTAGACGCTCGATCTTGGTTATTTTCCGCTTTCGCGGCTGGCAGTAAAAGAACCATGTTTCTGTGAATAACTCCTGAACCGTAAGTCCTAGACGCTCGCTCTTGGCTGCATTCGATTCAGCTCGTGGCAGCCAGTCTAAAAAACACTATCTTGGACTTCTCTGCATGTTTCCCAGGCGAGCAATTGGCAGCATGTTCAGAACCATGTTTCTGTGAATAACTCCTGAACCGTAAGTCCTAGACGCTCGCTCTTGGCTGCATTCGATTCAGCTCGTGGCAGCCAGTCTAAAAAACACTATCTTGGACTTCTCTGCATGTTTCCCAGGCGAGCAATTGGCAGCATGTTCAGAACCATGTTTCTGTGAATAACTCCTGAACCGTAAGTCACAGACGCTCGCTCTTGGCTGCTTTCGATTCAGCTCGTGGCAGCCAGTCTAAAAAACACTATCTTGGACTTCTCTGCATGTCCTAAGGCAAATGTTTCTAAAGCTAATTCTTGAACCGTAAGTCCTAGACGCTCGATCTTGGCGGCATTCGTCTCAGCGCCTGGCAATTAGTATAGGAGCACTGTGTTTGACATCTCTGGATGTTTCCCAGGCGAGTTATTGACAAGTAAATCCTAGACGCTCGATCTTGGTTATTTTCGCTTTCGCGGCTGGCAGTAAAAGAACCATGTTTCTGTGAATAACTCCTGAACCGTAAGTCCTAGACGCTCGCTCTTGGCTGCATTCGATTCAGCTCGTGGCAGCCAGTCTAAAAAACACTATCTTGGACTTCTCTGCATGTTTCCCAGGCGAGAAATTGGCAGCATGTTCAGAACCATGTTTCTGTGAATAACTCCTGAACCGTAAGTCCTAGACGCTCGATCTTGGCGGCATTCGTCTCAGCGCCTGGCAATTAGTATAGGAGCACTGTGTTTGACTTCTCTGGATGTTTCCCAGGCGAGTTATTGACAAGTAAATCCTAGACGCTCGATCTTGGTTATTTTCGCTTTCGCGGCTGGCAGTAAAAGAACCATGTTTCTGTGAATAACTCCTGAACCGTAAGTCCTAGACGCTCGCTCTTGGCTGCATTCGATTCAGCTCGTGGCAGCCAGTCTAAAAAACACTATCTTGGACTTCTCTGCATGTTTCCCAGGCGAGCAATTGGCAGCATGTTCAGAACCATGTTTCTGTGAATAACTCCTGAACCGTAAGTCCTAGACGCTCGCTCTTGGCTGCATTCGATTCAGCTCGTGGCAGCCAGTCTAAAAAACACTATCTTGGACTTCTCTGCATGTTTCCCAGGCGAGAAATTGGCAGCATGTTCAGAACCATGTTTCTGTGAATAACTCCTGAACCGTAAGTCCTAGACGCTCGCTCTTGGCTGCATTCGATTCAGCTCGTGGCAGCCAGTCTAAAAAACACTATCTTGGACTTCTCTGCATGTTTCCCAGGCGAGAAATTGGCAGCATGTTCAGAACCATGTTTCTGTGAATAACTCCTGAACCGTAAGTCCTAGACGCTCGCTCTTGGCTGCATTCGATTCAGCTCGTGGCAGCCAGTCTAAAAAACACTATCTTGGACTTCTCTGCATGTTTCCCAGGCGAGAAATTGGCAGCATGTTCAGAACCATGTTTCTGTGAATAACTCCTGAACCGTAAGTCCTAGACGCTCGCTCTTGGCTGCATTCGATTCAGCTCGTGGCAGCCAGTCTAAAAAACACTATCTTGGACTTCTCTGCATGTTTCCCAGGCGAGCAATTGGCAGCATGTTCAGAACCATGTTTCTGTGAATAACTCCTGAACCGTAAGTCCTAGACGCTCGCTCTTGGCTGCATTCGATTCAGCTCGTGGCAGCCAGTCTAAAAAACACTATCTTGGACTTCTCTGCATGTTTCCCAGGCGAGAAATTGGCAGCATGTTCAGAACCATGTTTCTGTGAATAACTCCTGAACCGTAAGTCCTAGACGCTCGCTCTTGGCTGCATTCGATTCAGCTCGTGGCAGCCAGTCTAAAAAACACTATCTTGGACTTCTCTGCATGTTTCCCAGGCGAGAAATTGGCAGCATGTTCAGAACCATGTTTCTGTGAATAACTCCTGAACCGTAAGTCCTAGACGCTCGCTCTTGGCTGCATTCGATTCAGCTCGTGGCAGCCAGTCTAAAAAACACTATCTTGGACTTCTCTGCATGTTTCCCAGGCGAGCAATTGGCAGCATGTTCAGAACCATGTTTCTGTGAATAACTCCTGAACCGTAAGTCACAGACGCTCGCTCTTGGCTGCATTCGATTCAGCTCGTGGCAGCCAGTCTAAAAAACACTATCTTGGACTTCTCTGCATGTTCCTAAGGCAAATGTTTCTAAAGCTAATTCTTGAACCGTAAGTCCTAGACGCTCGATCTTGGCGGCATTCGTCTCAGCGCCTGGCAATTAGTATAGGAGCACTGTGTTTGACTTCTCTGGATGTTTCCCAGGCGAGTTATTGACAAGTAAATCCTAGACGCTCGATCTTGGTTATTTTCGCTTTCGCGGCTGGCAGTAAAAGAACCATGTTTCTGTGAATAACTCCTGAACCGTAAGTCCTAGACGCTCGCTCTTGGCTGCATTCGATTCAGCTCGTGGCAGCCAGTCTAAAAAACACTATCTTGGACTTCTCTGCATGTTTCCCAGGCGAGCAATTGGCAGCATGTTCAGAACCATGTTTCTGTGAATAACTCCTGAACCGTAAGTCCTAGACGCTCGCTCTTGGCTGCATTCGATTCAGCTCGTGGCAGCCAGTCTAAAAAACACTATCTTGGACTTCTCTGCATGTTCCTAAGGCAAATGTTTCTAAAGCTAATTCTTGAACCGTAAGTCCTAGACGCTCGATCTTGGCGGCATTCGTCTCAGCGCCTGGCAATTAGTATAGGAGCACTGTGTTTGACTTCTCTGGATGTTTCCCAGGCGAGTTATTGACAAGTAAATCCTAGACGCTCGATCTTGGTTATTTTCGCTTTCGCGGCTGGCAGTAAAAGAACCATGTTTCTGTGAATAACTCCTGAACCGTAAGTCCTAGACGCTCGCTCTTGGCTGCATTCGATTCAGCTCGTGGCAGCCAGTCTAAAAAACACTATCTTGGACTTCTCTGCATGTTTCCCAGGCGAGCAATTGGCAGCATGTTCAGAACCATGTTTCTGTGAATAACTCCTGAACCGTAAGTCCTAGACGCTCGCTCTTGGCTGCATTCGATTCAGCTCGTGGCAGCCAGTCTAAAAAACACTATCTTGGACTTCTCTGCATGTTTCCCAGGCGAGCAATTGGCAGCATGTTCAGAACCATGTTTCTGTGAATAACTCCTGAACCGTAAGTCCTAGACGCTCGCTCTTGGCTGCATTCGATTCAGCTCGTGGCAGCCAGTCTAAAAAACACTATCTTGGACTTCTCTGCATGTTTCCCAGGCGAGCAATTGGCAGCATGTTCAGAACCATGTTTCTGTGAATAACTCCTGAACCGTAAGTCACAGACGCTCGCTCTTGGCTGCATTCGATTCAGCTCGTGGCAGCCAGTCTAAAAAACACTATCTTGGACTTCTCTGCATGTTCCTAAGGCAAATGTTTCTAAAGCTAATTCTTGAACCGTAAGTCCTAGACGCTCGATCTTGGCGGCATTCGTCTCAGCGCCTGGCAATTAGTATAGGAGCACTGTGTTTGACTTCTCTGGATGTTTCCCAGGCGAGTTATTGACAAGTAAATCCTAGACGCTCGATCTTGGTTATTTTCGCTTTCGCGGCTGGCAGTAAAAGAACCATGGTTTCTGTGAATAACTCCTGAACCGTAAGTCCTAGACGCTCGCTCTTGGCTGCATTCGATTCAGCTCGTGGCAGCCAGTCTAAAAAACACTATCTTGGACTTCTCTGCATGTTTCCCAGGCGAGCAATTGGCAGCATGTTCAGAACCATGTTTCTGTGAATAACTCCTGAACCGTAAGTCCTAGACGCTCGCTCTTGGCTGCATTCGATTCAGCTCGTGGCAGCCAGTCTAAAAAACACTATCTTGGACTTCTCTGCATGTTCCTAAGGCAAATGTTTCTAAAGCTAATTCTTGAACCGTAAGTCCTAGACGCTCGATCTTGGCGGCATTCGTCTCAGCGCCTGGCAATTAGTATAGGAGCACTGTGTTTGACTTCTCTGGATGTTTCCCAGGCGAGTTATTGACAAGTAAATCCTAGACGCTCGATCTTGGTTATTTTCGCTTTCGCGGCTGGCAGTAAAAGAACCATGTTTCTGTGAATAACTCCTGAACCGTAAGTCCTAGACGCTCGCTCTTGGCTGCATTCGATTCAGCTCGTGGCAGCCAGTCTAAAAAACACTATCTTGGACTTCTCTGCATGTTTCCCAGGCGAGCAATTGGCAGCATGTTCAGAACCATGTTTCTGTGAATAACTCCTGAACCGTAAGTCCTAGACGCTCGCTCTTGGCTGCATTCGATTCAGCTCGTGGCAGCCAGTCTAAAAAACACTATCTTGGACTTCTCTGCATGTTTCCCAGGCGAGCAATTGGCAGCATGTTCAGAACCATGTTTCTGTGAATAACTCCTGAACCGTAAGTCACAGACGCTCGCTCTTGGCTGCTTTCGATTCAGCTCGTGGCAGCCAGTCTAAAAAACACTATCTTGGACTTCTCTGCATGTTCCTAAGGCAAATGTTTCTAAAGCTAATTCTTGAACCGTAAGTCCTAGACGCTCGATCTTGGCGGCATTCGTCTCAGCGCCTGGCAATTAGTATAGGAGCACTGTGTTTGACATCTCTGGATGTTTCCCAGGCGAGTTATTGACAAGTAAATCCTAGACGCTCGATCTTGGTTATTTTCGCTTTCGCGGCTGGCAGTAAAAGAACCATGTTTCTGTGAATAACTCCTGAACCGTAAGTCCTAGACGCTCGCTCTTGGCTGCATTCGATTCAGCTCGTGGCAGCCAGTCTAAAAAACACTATCTTGGACTTCTCTGCATGTTTCCCAGGCGAGAAATTGGCAGCATGTTCAGAACCATGTTTCTGTGAATAACTCCTGAACCGTAAGTCCTAGACGCTCGATCTTGGCGGCATTCGTCTCAGCGCCTGGCAATTAGTATAGGAGCACTGTGTTTGACTTCTCTGGATGTTTCCCAGGCGAGTTATTGACAAGTAAATCCTAGACGCTCGATCTTGGTTATTTTCGCTTTCGCGGCTGGCAGTAAAAGAACCATGTTTCTGTGAATAACTCCTGAACCGTAAGTCCTAGACGCTCGCTCTTGGCTGCATTCGATTCAGCTCGTGGCAGCCAGTCTAAAAACACTATCTTGGACTTCTCTGCATGTTTCCCAGGCGAGCAATTGGCAGCATGTTCAGAACCATGTTTCTGTGAATAACTCCTGAACCGTAAGTCCTAGACGCTCGCTCTTGGCTGCATTCGATTCAGCTCGTGGCAGCCAGTCTAAAAAAACACTATCTTGGACTTCTCTGCATGTTTCCCAGGCGAGAAATTGGCAGCATGTTCAGAACCATGTTTCTGTGAATAACTCCTGAACCGTAAGTCCTAGACGCTCGCTCTTGGCTGCATTCGATTCAGCTCGTGGCAGCCAGTCTAAAAAACACTATCTTGGACTTCTCTGCATGTTTCCCAGGCGAGAAATTGGCAGCATGTTCAGAACCATGTTTCTGTGAATAACTCCTGAACCGTAAGTCCTAGACGCTCGCTCTTGGCTGCATTCGATTCAGCTCGTGGCAGCCAGTCTAAAAAACACTATCTTGGACTTCTCTGCATGTTTCCCAGGCGAGAAATTGGCAGCATGTTCAGAACCATGTTTCTGTGAATAACTCCTGAACCGTAAGTCCTAGACGCTCGCTCTTGGCTGCATTCGATTCAGCTCGTGGCAGCCAGTCTAAAAAACACTATCTTGGACTTCTCTGCATGTTTCCCAGGCGAGCAATTGGCAGCATGTTCAGAACCATGTTTCTGTGAATAACTCCTGAACCGTAAGTCCTAGACGCTCGCTCTTGGCTGCATTCGATTCAGCTCGTGGCAGCCAGTCTAAAAAACACTATCTTGGACTTCTCTGCATGTTTCCCAGGCGAGAAATTGGCAGCATGTTCAGAACCATGTTTCTGTGAATAACTCCTGAACCGTAAGTCCTAGACGCTCGCTCTTGGCTGCATTCGATTCAGCTCGTGGCAGCCAGTCTAAAAAACACTATCTTGGACTTCTCTGCATGTTTCCCAGGCGAGAAATTGGCAGCATGTTCAGAACCATGTTTCTGTGAATAACTCCTGAACCGTAAGTCCTAGACGCTCGCTCTTGGCTGCATTCGATTCAGCTCGTGGCAGCCAGTCTAAAAAACACTATCTTGGACTTCTCTGCATGTTTCCCAGGCGAGCAATTGGCAGCATGTTCAGAACCATGTTTCTGTGAATAACTCCTGAACCGTAAGTCACAGACGCTCGCTCTTGGCTGCATTCGATTCAGCTCGTGGCAGCCAGTCTAAAAAACACTATCTTGGACTTCTCTGCATGTTCCTAAGGCAAATGTTTCTAAAGCTAATTCTTGAACCGTAAGTCCTAGACGCTCGATCTTGGCGGCATTCGTCTCAGCGCCTGGCAATTAGTATAGGAGCACTGTGTTTGACTTCTCTGGATGTTTCCCAGGCGAGTTATTGACAAGTAAATCCTAGACGCTCGATCTTGGTTATTTTCGCTTTCGCGGCTGGCAGTAAAAGAACCATGTTTCTGTGAATAACTCCTGAACCGTAAGTCCTAGACGCTCGCTCTTGGCTGCATTCGATTCAGCTCGTGGCAGCCAGTCTAAAAAACACTATCTTGGACTTCTCTGCATGTTTCCCAGGCGAGCAATTGGCAGCATGTTCAGAACCATGTTTCTGTGAATAACTCCTGAACCGTAAGTCCTAGACGCTCGCTCTTGGCTGCATTCGATTCAGCTCGTGGCAGCCAGTCTAAAAAACACTATCTTGGACTTCTCTGCATGTTCCTAAGGCAAATGTTTCTAAAGCTAATTCTTGAACCGTAAGTCCTAGACGCTCGATCTTGGCGGCATTCGTCTCAGCGCCTGGCAATTAGTATAGGAGCACTGTGTTTGACTTCTCTGGATGTTTCCCAGGCGAGTTATTGACAAGTAAATCCTAGACGCTCGATCTTGGTTATTTTCGCTTTCGCGGCTGGCAGTAAAAGAACCATGTTTCTGTGAATAACTCCTGAACCGTAAGTCCTAGACGCTCGCTCTTGGCTGCATTCGATTCAGCTCGTGGCAGCCAGTCTAAAAAACACTATCTTGGACTTCTCTGCATGTTTCCCAGGCGAGCAATTGGCAGCATGTTCAGAACCATGTTTCTGTGAATAACTCCTGAACCGTAAGTCCTAGACGCTCGCTCTTGGCTGCATTCGATTCAGCTCGTGGCAGCCAGTCTAAAAAACACTATCTTGGACTTCTCTGCATGTTTCCCAGGCGAGCAATTGGCAGCATGTTCAGAACCATGTTTCTGTGAATAACTCCTGAACCGTAAGTCACAGACGCTCGCTCTTGGCTGCATTCGATTCAGCTCGTGGCAGCCAGTCTAAAAAACACTATCTTGGACTTCTCTGCATGTTCCTAAGGCAAATGTTTCTAAAGCTAATTCTTGAACCGTAAGTCCTAGACGCTCGATCTTGGCGGCATTCGTCTCAGCGCCTGGCAATTAGTATAGGAGCACTGTGTTTGACTTCTCTGGATGTTTCCCAGGCGAGTTATTGACAAGTAAATCCTAGACGCTCGATCTTGGTTATTTTCGCTTTCGCGGCTGGCAGTAAAAGAACCATGTTTCTGTGAATAACTCCTGAACCGTAAGTCCTAGACGCTCGCTCTTGGCTGCATTCGATTCAGCTCGTGGCAGCCAGTCTAAAAAACACTATCTTGGACTTCTCTGCATGTTTCCCAGGCGAGCAATTGGCAGCATGTTCTTAACCATGTTTCTGTGAATAACTCCTGAACCGTAAGTCCTAGACGCTCGCTCTTGGCTGCATTCGATTCAGCTCGTGGCAGCCAGTCTAAAAAACACTATCTTGGACTTCTCTGCATGTTTCCCAGGCGAGCAATTGGCAGCATGTTCAGAACCATGTTTCTGTGAATAACTCCTGAACCGTAAGTCACAGACGCTCGCTCTTGGCTGCTTTCGATTCAGCTCGTGGCAGCCAGTCTAAAAAACACTATCTTGGACTTCTCTGCATGTTCCTAAGGCAAATGTTTCTAAAGCTAATTCTTGAACCGTAAGTCCTAGACGCTCGATCTTGGCGGCATTCGTCTCAGCGCCTGGCAATTAGTATAGGAGCACTGTGTTTGACTTCTCTGGATGTTTCCCAGGCGAGTTATTGACAAGTAAATCCTAGACGCTCGATCTTGGTTATTTTCGCTTTCGCGGCTGGCAGTAAAAGAACCATGTTTCTGTGAATAACTCCTGAACCGTAAGTCCTAGACGCTCGCTCTTGGCTGCATTCGATTCAGCTCGTGGCAGCCAGTCTAAAAAACACTATCTTGGACTTCTCTGCATGTTTCCCAGGCGAGAAATTGGCAGCATGTTCAGAACCATGTTTCTGTGAATAACTCCTGAACCGTAAGTCCTAGACGCTCGATCTTGGCGGCATTCGTCTCAGCGCCTGGCAATTAGTATAGGAGCACTGTGTTTGACTTCTCTGGATGTTTCCCAGGCGAGTTATTGACAAGTAAATCCTAGACGCTCGATCTTGGTTATTTTCGCTTTCGCGGCTGGCAGTAAAAGAACCATGTTTCTGTGAATAACTCCTGAACCGTAAGTCCTAGACGCTCGCTCTTGGCTGCATTCGATTCAGCTCGTGGCAGCCAGTCTAAAAAACACTATCTTGGACTTCTCTGCATGTTTCCCAGGCGAGCAATTGGCAGCATGTTCAGAACCATGTTTCTGTGAATAACTCCTGAACCGTAAGTCCTAGACGCTCGCTCTTGGCTGCATTCGATTCAGCTCGTGGCAGCCAGTCTAAAAAACACTATCTTGGACTTCTCTGCATGTTTCCCAGGCGAGCAATTGGCAGCATGTTCAGAACCATGTTTCTGTGAATAACTCCTGAACCGTAAGTCCTAGACGCTCGCTCTTGGCTGCATTCGATTCAGCTCGTGGCAGCCAGTCTAAAAAACACTATCTTGGACTTCTCTGCATGTTTCCCAGGCGAGCAATTGGCAGCATGTTCAGAACCATGTTTCTGTGAATAACTCCTGAACCGTAAGTCCTAGACGCTCGCTCTTGGCTGCATTCGATTCAGCTCGTGGCAGCCAGTCTAAAAAACACTATCTTGGACTTCTCTGCATGTTTCCCAGGCGAGAAATTGGCAGCATGTTCAGAACCATGTTTCTGTGAATAACTCCTGAACCGTAAGTCCTAGACGCTCGCTCTTGGCTGCATTCGATTCAGCTCGTGGCAGCCAGTCTAAAAAACACTATCTTGGACTTCTCTGCATGTTTCCCAGGCGAGAAATTGGCAGCATGTTCAGAACCATGTTTCTGTGAATAACTCCTGAACCGTAAGTCCTAGAGGCTCGCTCTTGGCTGCATTCGATTCAGCTCGTGGCAGCCAGTCTAAAAAACACTATCTTGGACTTCTCTGCATGTTTCCCAGGCGAGCAATTGGCAGCATGTTCAGAACCATGTTTCTGTGAATAACTCCTGAACCGTAAGTCCTAGACGCTCGCTCTTGGCTGCATTCGATTCAGCTCGTGGCAGCCAGTCTAAAAAACACTATCTTGGACTTCTCTGCATGTTTCCCAGGCGAGAAATTGGCAGCATGTTCAGAACCATGTTTCTGTGAATAACTCCTGAACCGTAAGTCCTAGACGCTCGCTCTTGGCTGCATTCGATTCAGCTCGTGGCAGCCAGTCTAAAAAACACTATCTTGGACTTCTCTGCATGTTTCCCAGACGAGAAATTGGCAGCATGTTCAGAACCATGTTTCTGTGAATAACTCCTGAACCGTAAGTCCTAGACGCTCGATCTTGGCGGCATTCGTCTCAGCGCCTGGCAATTAGTATAGGAGCACTGTGTTTGACTTCTCTGGATGTTTCCCAGGCGAGTTATTGACAAGTAAATCCTAGACGCTCGATCTTGGTTATTTTCGCTTTCGCGGCTGGCAGTAAAAGAACCATGTTTCTGTGAATAACTCCTGAACCGTAAGTCCTAGACGCTCGCTCTTGGCTGCATTCGATTCAGCTCGTGGCAGCCAGTCTAAAAAACACTATCTTGGACTTCTCTGCATGTTTCCCAGGCGAGAAATTGGCAGCATGTTCAGAACCATGTTTCTGTGAATAACTCCTGAACCGTAAGTCCTAGACGCTCGCTCTTGGCTGCATTCGATTCAGCTCGTGGCAGCCAGTCTAAAAAACACTATCTTGGACTTCTCTGCATGTTTCCCAGGCGAGCAATTGGCAGCATGTTCAGAACCATGTTTCTGTGAATAACTCCTGAACCGTAAGTCCTAGACGCTCGCTCTTGGCTGCATTCGATTCAGCTCGTGGCAGCCAGTCTAAAAAACACTATCTTGGACTTCTCTGCATGTTTCCCAGGCGAGAAATTGGCAGCATGTTCAGAACCATGTTTCTGTGAATAACTCCTGAACCGTAAGTCCTAGACGCTCGCTCTTGGCTGCATTCGATTCAGCTCGTGGCAGCCAGTCTAAGAAACACTATCTTGGACTTCTCTGCATGTTTCCCAGCCGAGCAATTGGCAGCATGTTCAGAACCATGTTTCTGTGAATAACTCCTGAACCGTAAGTCCTAGACGCTCGCTCTTGGCTGCATTCGATTCAGCTCGTGGCAGCCAGTCTAAAAAACACTATCTTGGACTTCTCTGCATGTTTCCCAGGCGAGAAATTGGCAGCATGTTCAGAACCATGTTTCTGTGAATAACTCCTGAACCGTAAGTCCTAGACGCTCGATCTTGGCGGCATTCGTCTCAGCGCCTGGCAATTAGTATAGGAGCACTGTGTTTGACTTCTCTGGATGTTTCCCAGGCGAGTTATTGACAAGTAAATCCTAGACGCTCGATCTTGGTTATTTTCGCTTTCGCGGCTGGCAGTAAAAGAACCATGTTTCTGTGAATAACTCCTGAACCGTAAGTCCTAGACGCTCGCTCTTGGCTGCATTCGATTCAGCTCGTGGCAGCCAGTCTAAAAAACACTATCTTGGACTTCTCTGCATGTTTCCCAGACGAGAAATTGGCAGCATGTTCAGAACCATGTTTCTGTGAATAACTCCTGAACCGTAAGTCCTAGACGCTCGATCTTGGCGGCATTCGTCTCAGCGCCTGGCAATTAGTATAGGAGCACTGTGTTTGACTTCTCTGGATGTTTCCCAGGCGAGTTATTGACAAGTAAATCCTAGACGCTCGATCTTGGTTATTTTCGCTTTCGCGGCTGGCAGTAAAAGAACCATGTTTCTGTGAATAACTCCTGAACCGTAAGTCCTAGACGCTCGCTCTTGGCTGCATTCGATTCAGCTCGTGGCAGCCAGTCTAAAAAACACTATCTTGGACTTCTCTGCATGTTTCCCAGGCGAGAAATTGGCAGCATGTTCAGAACCATGTTTCTGTGAATAACTCCTGAACCGTAAGTCCTAGACGCTCGCTCTTGGCTGCATTCGATTCAGCTCGTGGCAGCCAGTCTAAAAAACACTATCTTGGACTTCTCTGCATGTTTCCCAGGCGAGAAATTGGCAGCATGTTCAGAACCATGTTTCTGTGAATAACTCCTGAACCGTAAGTCCTAGACGCTCGCTCTTGGCTGCATTCGATTCAGCTCGTGGCAGCCAGTCTAAAAAACACTATCTTGGACTTCTCTGCATGTTTCCCAGGCGAGAAATTGGCAGCATGTTCAGAACCATGTTTCTGTGAATAACTCCTGAACCGTAAGTCCTAGACGCTCGCTCTTGGCTGCATTCGATTCAGCTCGTGGCAGCCAGTCTAAAAAACACTATCTTGGACTTCTCTGCATGTTTCCCAGGCGAGAAATTGGCAGCATGTTCAGAACCATGTTTCTGTGAATAACTCCTGAACCGTAAGTCCTAGACGCTCGCTCTTGGCTGCATTCGATTCAGCTCGTGGCAGCCAGTCTAAAAAACACTATCTTGGACTTCTCTGCATGTTTCCCAGGCGAGCAATTGGCAGCATGTTCAGAACCATGTTTCTGTGAATAACTCCTGAACCGTAAGTCCTAGACGCTCGCTCTTGGCTGCATTCGATTCAGCTCGTGGCAGCCAGTCTAAAAAACACTATCTTGGACTTCTCTGCATGTTTCCCAGGCGAGAAATTGGCAGCATGTTCAGAACCATGTTTCTGTGAATAACTCCTGAACCGTAAGTCCTAGACGCTCGATCTTGGCGGCATTCGTCTCAGCGCCTGGCAATTAGTATAGGAGCACTGTGTTTGACTTCTCTGGATGTTTCCCAGGCGAGTTATTGACAAGTAAATCCTAGACGCTCGATCTTGGTTATTTTCGCTTTCGCGGCTGGCAGTAAAAGAACCATGTTCTGTGAATAACTCCTGAACCGTAAGTCCTAGACGCTCGCTCTTGGCTGCATTCGATTCAGCTCGTGGCAGCCAGTCTAAAAAACACTATCTTGGACTTCTCTGCATGTTTCCCAGACGAGAAATTGGCAGCATGTTCAGAACCATGTTTCTGTGAATAACTCCTGAACGTAAGTCCTAGACGCTCGATCTTGGCGGCATTCGTCTCAGCGCCTGGCAATTAGTATAGGAGCACTGTGTTTGACTTCTCTGGATGTTTCCCAGGCGAGTTATTGACAAGTAAATCCTAGACGCTCGATCTTGGTTATTTTCGCTTTCGCGGCTGGCAGTAAAAGAACCATGTTTCTGTGAATAACTCCTGAACCGTAAGTCCTAGACGCTCGCTCTTGGCTGCATTCGATTCAGCTCGTGGCAGCCAGTCTAAAAAACACTATTTTGGACTTCTCTGCATGTTTCCCAGGCGAGCAATTGGCAGCATGTTCAGAACCATGTTTCTGTGAATAACTCCTGAACCGTAAGTCCTAGACGCTCGCTCTTGGCTGCATTCGATTCAGCTCGTGGCAGCCAGTCTAAAAAACACTATCTTGGACTTCTCTGCATGTTTCCCAGGCGAGAAATTGGCAGCATGTTCAGAACCATGTTTCTGTGAATAACTCCTGAACCGTAAGTCCTAGACGCTCGCTCTTGGCTGCATTCGATTCAGCTCGTGGCAGCCAGTCTAAAAAACACTATCTTGGACTTCTCTGCATGTTTCCCAGGCGAGAAATTGGCAGCATGTTCAGAACCATGTTTCTGTGAATAACTCCTGAACCGTAAGTCCTAGACGCTCGCTCTTGGCTGCATTCGATTCAGCTCGTGGCAGCCAGTCTAAAAAACACTATCTTGGACTTCTCTGCATGTTTCCCAGGCGAGAAATTGGCAGCATGTTCAGAACCATGTTTCTGTGAATAACTCCTGAACCGTAAGTCCTAGACGCTCGCTCTTGGCTGCATTCGATTCAGCTCGTGGCAGCCAGTCTAAAAAACACTATCTTGGACTTCTCTGCATGTTTCCCAGGCGAGCAATTGGCAGCATGTTCAGAACCATGTTTCTGTGAATAACTCCTGAACCGTAAGTCCTAGACGCTCGCTCTTGGCTGCATTCGATTCAGCTCGTGGCAGCCAGTCTAAAAAACACTATCTTGGACTTCTCTGCATGTTTCCCAGGCGAGAAATTGGCAGCATGTTCAGAACCATGTTTCTGTGAATAACTCCTGAACCGTAAGTCCTAGACGCTCGATCTTGGCGGCATTCGTCTCAGCGCCTGGCAATTAGTATAGGAGCACTGTGTTTGACTTCTCTGGATGTTTCCCAGGCGAGTTATTGACAAGTAAATCCTAGACGCTCGATCTTGGTTATTTTCGCTTTCGCGGCTGGCAGTAAAAGAACCATGTTTCTGTGAATAACTCCTGAACCGTAAGTCCTAGACGCTCGCTCTTGGCTGCATTCGATCAGCTCGTGGCAGCCAGTCTAAAAAACACTATCTTGGACTTCTCTGCATGTTTCCCAGACGAGAAATTGGCAGCATGTTCAGAACCATGTTCTGTGAATAACTCCTGAACCGTAAGTCCTAGACGCTCGATCTTGGCGGCATTCGTCTCAGCGCCTGGCAATTAGTATAGGAGCACTGTGTTTGACTTCTCTGGATGTTTCCCAGGCGAGTTATTGACAAGTAAATCCTAGACGCTCGATATTGGTTATTTTCGCTTTCGCGGCTGGCAGTAAAAGAACCATGTTTCTGTGAATAACTCCTGAACCGTAAGTCCTAGACGCTCGCTCTTGGCTGCATTCGATTCAGCTCGTGGCAGCCAGTCTAAAAAACACTATCTTGGACTTCTCTGCATGTTTCCCAGGCTAGAAATTGGCAGCATGTTCAGAACCATGTTTCTGTGAATAACTCCTGAACCGTAAGTCCTAGACGCTCGCTCTTGGCTGCATTCGATTCAGCTCGTGGCAGCCAGTCTAAAAAACACTATCTTGGACTTCTCTGCATGTTTCCCAGGCGAGCAATTGGCAGGCATGTTCAGAACCATGTTTCTGTGAATAACTCCTGAACCGTAAGTCCTAGACGCTCGCTCTTGGCTGCATTCGATTCAGCTCGTGGCAGCCAGTCTAAAAAACACTATCTTGGACTTCTCTGCATGTTTCCCAGGCGAGCAATTGGCAGCATGTTCAGAACCATGTTTCTGTGAATAACTCCTGAACCGTAAGTCCTAGACGCTCGCTCTTGGCTGCATTCGATTCAGCTCGTGGCAGCCAGTCTAAAAAACACTATCTTGGACTTCTCTGCATGTTTCCCAGGCGAGCAATTGGCAGCATGTTCAGAACCATGTTTCTGTGAATAACTCCTGAACCGTAAGTCACAGACGCTCGCTCTTGGCTGCATTCGATTCAGCTCGTGGCAGCCAGTCTAAAAAACACTATCTTGGACTTCTCTGCATGTTCCTAAGGCAAATGTTTCTAAAGCTAATTCTTGAACCGTAAGTCCTAGACGCTCGATCTTGGCGGCATTCGTCTCAGCGCCTGGCAATTAGTATAGGAGCACTGTGTTTGACTTCTCTGGATGTTTCCCAGGCGAGTTATTGACAAGTAAATCCTAGACGCTCGATCTTGGTTATTTTCGCTTTCGCGGCTGGCAGTAAAAGAACCATGTTTCTGTGAATAACTCCTGAACCGTAAGTCCTAGACGCTCGCTCTTGGCTGCATTCGATTCAGCTCGTGGCAGCCAGTCTAAAAAACACTATCTTGGACTTCTCTGCATGTTTCCCAGGCGAGCAATTGGCAGCATGTTCAGAACCATGTTTCTGTGAATAACTCCTGAACCGTAAGTCCTAGACGCTCGCTCTTGGCTGCATTCGATTCAGCTCGTGGCAGCCAGTCTAAAAAACACTATCTTGGACTTCTCTGCATGTTCCTAAGGCAAATGTTTCTAAAGCTAATTCTTGAACCGTAAGTCCTAGACGCTCGATCTTGGCGGCATTCGTCTCAGCGCCTGGCAATTAGTATAGGAGCACTGTGTTTGACTTCTCTGGATGTTTCCCAGGCGAGTTATTGACAAGTAAATCCTAGATGCTCGATCTTGGTTATTTTCGCTTTCGCGGCTGGCAGTAAAAGAACCATGTTTCTGTGAATAACTCCTGAACCGTAAGTCCTAGACGCTCGCTCTTGGCTGCATTCGATTCAGCTCGTGGCAGCCAGTCTAAAAAACACTATCTTGGACTTCTCTGCATGTTTCCCAGGCGAGCAATTGGCAGCATGTTCAGAACCATGTTTCTGTGAATAACTCATGAACCGTAAGTCCTAGACGCTCGCTCTTGGCTGCATTCGATTCAGCTCGTGGCAGCCAGTCTAAAAAACACTATCTTGGACTTCTCTGCATGTTTCCCAGGCGAGAAATTGGCAGCATGTTCAGAACCATGTTTCTGTAAATAACTCCTGAACCGTAAGTCCTAGACGCTCGATCTTGGCGGCATTCGTCTCAGCGCCTGGCAATTAGTATAGGAGCACTGTGTTTGACTTCTCTGGATGTTTCCCAGGCGAGTTATTGACAAGTAAATCCTAGACGCTCGATCTTGGTTATTTTCGCTTTCGCGGCTGGCAGTAAAAGAACCATGTTTCTGTGAATAACTCCTGAACCGTAAGTCCTAGACGCTCGCTCTTGGCTGCATTCGATTCAGCTCGTGGCAGCCAGTCTAAAAAACACTATCTTGGACTTCTCTGCATGTTTCCCAGACGAGAAATTGGCAGCATGTTCAGAACCATGTTTCTGTGAATAACTCCTGAACCGTAAGTCCTAGACGCTCGATCTTGGCGGCATTCGTCTCAGCGCCTGGCAATTAGTATAGGAGCACTGTGTTTGACTTCTCTGGATGTTTCCCAGGCGAGTTATTGACAAGTAAATCCTAGACGCTCGATCTTGGTTATTTTCGCTTCGCGGCTGGCAGTAAAAGAACCATGTTTCTGTGAATAACTCCTGAACCGTAAGTCCTAGACGCTCGCTCTTGGCTGCATTCGATTCAGCTCGTGGCAGCCAGTCTAAAAAACACTATCTTGGACTTCTCTGCATGTTTCCCAGGCGAGAAATTGGCAGCATGTTCAGAACCATGTTTCTGTGAATAACTCCTGAACCGTAAGTCCTAGACGCTCGCTCTTGGCTGCATTCGATTCAGCTCGTGGCAGCCAGTCTAAAAAACACTATCTTGGACTTCTCTGCATGTTTCCCAGGCGAGCAATTGGCAGCATGTTCAGAACCATGTTTCTGTGAATAACTCCTGAACCGTAAGTCCTAGACGCTCGCTCTTGGCTGCATTCGATTCAGCTCGTGGCAGCCAGTCTAAAAAACACTATCTTGGACTTCTCTGCATGTTTCCCAGGCGAGCAATTGGCAGCATGTTCTTAACCATGTTTCTGTGAATAACTCCTGAACCGTAAGTCCTAGACGCTCGCTCTTGGCTGCATTCGATTCAGCTCGTGGCAGCCAGTCTAAAAAACACTATCTTGGACTTCTCTGCATGTTTCCCAGGCGAGCAATTGGCAGCATGTTCAGAACCATGTTTCTGTGAATAACTCCTGAACCGTAAGTCACAGACGCTCGCTCTTGGCTGCTTTCGATTCAGCTCGTGGCAGCCAGTCTAAAAAACACTATCTTGGACTTCTCTGCATGTTCCTAAGGCAAATGTTTCTAAAGCTAATTCTTGAACCGTAAGTCCTAGACGCTCGATCTTGGCGGCATTCGTCTCAGCGCCTGGCAATTAGTATAGGAGCACTGTGTTTGACTTCTCTGGATGTTTCCCAGGCGAGTTATTGACAAGTAAATCCTAGACGCTCGATCTTGGTTATTTTCGCTTTCGCGGCTGGCAGTAAAAGAACCATGTTTCTGTGAATAACTCCTGAACCGTAAGTCCTAGACGCTCGCTCTTGGCTGCATTCGATTCAGCTCGTGGCAGCCAGTCTAAAAAACACTATCTTGGACTTCTCTGCATGTTTCCCAGGCGAGAAATTGGCAGCATGTTCAGAACCATGTTTCTGTGAATAACTCCTGAACCGTAAGTCCTAGACGCTCGATCTTGGCGGCATTCGTCTCAGCGCCTGGCAATTAGTATAGGAGCACTGTGTTTGACTTCTCTGGATGTTTCCCAGGCGAGTTATTGACAAGTAAATCCTAGACGCTCGATCTTGGTTATTTTCGCTTTCGCGGCTGGCAGTAAAAGAACCATGTTTCTGTGAATAACTCCTGAACCGTAAGTCCTAGACGCTCGCTCTTGGCTGCATTCGATTCAGCTCGTGGCAGCCAGTCTAAAAAACACTATCTTGGACTTCTCTGCATGTTTCCCAGGCGAGCAATTGGCAGCATGTTCAGAACCATGTTTCTGTGAATAACTCCTGAACCGTAAGTCCTAGACGCTCGCTCTTGGCTGCATTCGATTCAGCTCGTGGCAGCCAGTCTAAAAAACACTATCTTGGACTTCTCTGCATGTTTCCCAGGCGAGCAATTGGCAGCATGTTCAGAACCATGTTTCTGTGAATAACTCCTGAACCGTAAGTCCTAGACGCTCGCTCTTGGCTGCATTCGATTCAGCTCGTGGCAGCCAGTCTAAAAAACACTATCTTGGACTTCTCTGCATGTTTCCCAGGCGAGCAATTGGCAGCATGTTCAGAACCATGTTTCTGTGAATAACTCCTGAACCGTAAGTCCTAGACGCTCGCTCTTGGCTGCATTCGATTCAGCTCGTGGCAGCCAGTCTAAAAAACACTATCTTGGACTTCTCTGCATGTTTCCCAGGCGAGAAATTGGCAGCATGTTCAGAACCATGTTTCTGTGAATAACTCCTGAACCGTAAGTCCTAGAGGCTCGCTCTTGGCTGCATTCGATTCAGCTCGTGGCAGCCAGTCTAAAAAACACTATCTTGGACTTCTCTGCATGTTTCCCAGGCGAGCAATTGGCAGCATGTTCAGAACCATGTTTCTGTGAATAACTCCTGAACCGTAAGTCCTAGACGCTCGCTCTTGGCTGCATTCGATTCAGCTCGTGGCAGCCAGTCTAAAAAACACTATCTTGGACTTCTCTGCATGTTTCCCAGGCGAGAAATTGGCAGCATGTTCAGAACCATGTTTCTGTGAATAACTCCTGAACCGTAAGTCCTAGACGCTCGCTCTTGGCTGCATTCGATTCAGCTCGTGGCAGCCAGTCTAAAAAACACTATCTTGGACTTCTCTGCATGTTTCCCAGACGAGAAATTGGCAGCATGTTCAGAACCATGTTTCTGTGAATAACTCCTGAACCGTAAGTCCTAGACGCTCGATCTTGGCGGCATTCGTCTCAGCGCCTGGCAATTAGTATAGGAGCACTGTGTTTGACTTCTCTGGATGTTTCCCAGGCGAGTTATTGACAAGTAAATCCTAGACGCTCGATCTTGGTTATTTTCGCTTTCGCGGCTGGCAGTAAAAGAACCATGTTTCTGTGAATAACTCCTGAACCGTAAGTCCTAGACGCTCGCTCTTGGCTGCATTCGATTCAGCTCGTGGCAGCCAGTCTAAAAAACACTATCTTGGACTTCTCTGCATGTTTCCCAGGCGAGAAATTGGCAGCATGTTCAGAACCATGTTTCTGTGAATAACTCCTGAACCGTAAGTCCTAGACGCTCGCTCTTGGCTGCATTCGATTCAGCTCGTGGCAGCCAGTCTAAAAAACACTATCTTGGACTTCTCTGCATGTTTCCCAGGCGAGCAATTGGCAGCATGTTCAGAACCATGTTTCTGTGAATAACTCCTGAACCGTAAGTCCTAGACGCTCGCTCTTGGCTGCATTCGATTCAGCTCGTGGCAGCCAGTCTAAAAAACACTATCTTGGACTTCTCTGCATGTTTCCCAGGCGAGAAATTGGCAGCATGTTCAGAACCATGTTTCTGTGAATAACTCCTGAACCGTAAGTCCTAGACGCTCGCTCTTGGCTGCATTCGATTCAGCTCGTGGCAGCCAGTCTAAGAAACACTATCTTGGACTTCTCTGCATGTTTCCCAGCCGAGCAATTGGCAGCATGTTCAGAACCATGTTTCTGTGAATAACTCCTGAACCGTAAGTCCTAGACGCTCGCTCTTGGCTGCATTCGATTCAGCTCGTGGCAGCCAGTCTAAAAAACACTATCTTGGACTTCTCTGCATGTTTCCCAGGCGAGAAATTGGCAGCATGTTCAGAACCATGTTTCTGTGAATAACTCCTGAACCGTAAGTCCTAGACGCTCGATCTTGGCGGCATTCGTCTCAGCGCCTGGCAATTAGTATAGGAGCACTGTGTTTGACTTCTCTGGATGTTTCCCAGGCGAGTTATTGACAAGTAAATCCTAGACGCTCGATCTTGGTTATTTTCGCTTTCGCGGCTGGCAGTAAAAGAACCATGTTTCTGTGAATAACTCCTGAACCGTAAGTCCTAGACGCTCGCTCTTGGCTGCATTCGATTCAGCTCGTGGCAGCCAGTCTAAAAAACACTATCTTGGACTTCTCTGCATGTTTCCCAGACGAGAAATTGGCAGCATGTTCAGAACCATGTTTCTGTGAATAACTCCTGAACCGTAAGTCCTAGACGCTCGATCTTGGCGGCATTCGTCTCAGCGCCTGGCAATTAGTATAGGAGCACTGTGTTTGACTTCTCTGGATGTTTCCCAGGCGAGTTATTGACAAGTAAATCCTAGACGCTCGATCTTGGTTATTTTCGCTTTCGCGGCTGGCAGTAAAAGAACCATGTTTCTGTGAATAACTCCTGAACCGTAAGTCCTAGACGCTCGCTCTTGGCTGCATTCGATTCAGCTCGTGGCAGCCAGTCTAAAAAACACTATCTTGGACTTCTCTGCATGTTTCCCAGGCGAGAAATTGGCAGCATGTTCAGAACCATGTTTCTGTGAATAACTCCTGAACCGTAAGTCCTAGACGCTCGCTCTTGGCTGCATTCGATTCAGCTCGTGGCAGCCAGTCTAAAAAACACTATCTTGGACTTCTCTGCATGTTTCCCAGGCGAGAAATTGGCAGCATGTTCAGAACCATGTTTCTGTGAATAACTCCTGAACCGTAAGTCCTAGACGCTCGCTCTTGGCTGCATTCGATTCAGCTCGTGGCAGCCAGTCTAAAAAACACTATCTTGGACTTCTCTGCATGTTTCCCAGGCGAGAAATTGGCAGCATGTTCAGAACCATGTTTCTGTGAATAACTCCTGAACCGTAAGTCCTAGACGCTCGCTCTTGGCTGCATTCGATTCAGCTCGTGGCAGCCAGTCTAAAAAACACTATCTTGGACTTCTCTGCATGTTTCCCAGGCGAGAAATTGGCAGCATGTTCAGAACCATGTTTCTGTGAATAACTCCTGAACCGTAAGTCCTAGACGCTCGCTCTTGGCTGCATTCGATTCAGCTCGTGGCAGCCAGTCTAAAAAACACTATCTTGGACTTCTCTGCATGTTTCCCAGGCGAGCAATTGGCAGCATGTTCAGAACCATGTTTCTGTGAATAACTCCTGAACCGTAAGTCCTAGACGCTCGCTCTTGGCTGCATTCGATTCAGCTCGTGGCAGCCAGTCTAAAAAACACTATCTTGGACTTCTCTGCATGTTTCCCAGGCGAGAAATTGGCAGCATGTTCAGAACCATGTTTCTGTGAATAACTCCTGAACCGTAAGTCCTAGACGCTCGATCTTGGCGGCATTCGTCTCAGCGCCTGGCAATTAGTATAGGAGCACTGTGTTTGACTTCTCTGGATGTTTCCCAGGCGAGTTATTGACAAGTAAATCCTAGACGCTCGATCTTGGTTATTTTCGCTTTCGCGGCTGGCAGTAAAAGAACCATGTTTCTGTGAATAACTCCTGAACCGTAAGTCCTAGACGCTCGCTCTTGGCTGCATTCGATTCAGCTCGTGGCAGCCAGTCTAAAAAACACTATCTTGGACTTCTCTGCATGTTTCCCAGACGAGAAATTGGCAGCATGTTCAGAACCATGTTTCTGTGAATAACTCCTGAACCGTAAGTCCTAGACGCTCGATCTTGGCGGCATTCGTCTCAGCGCCTGGCAATTAGTATAGGAGCACTGTGTTTGACTTCTCTGGATGTTTCCCAGGCGAGTTATTGACAAGTAAATCCTAGACGCTCGATCTTGGTTATTTTCGCTTTCGCGGCTGGCAGTAAAAGAACCATGTTTCTGTGAATAACTCCTGAACCGTAAGTCCTAGACGCTCGCTCTTGGCTGCATTCGATTCAGCTCGTGGCAGCCAGTCTAAAAAACACTATTTTGGACTTCTCTGCATGTTTCCCAGGCGAGCAATTGGCAGCATGTTCAGAACCATGTTTCTGTGAATAACTCCTGAACCGTAAGTCCTAGACGCTCGCTCTTGGCTGCATTCGATTCAGCTCGTGGCAGCCAGTCTAAAAAACACTATCTTGGACTTCTCTGCATGTTTCCCAGGCGAGAAATTGGCAGCATGTTCAGAACCATGTTTCTGTGAATAACTCCTGAACCGTAAGTCCTAGACGCTCGCTCTTGGCTGCATTCGATTCAGCTCGTGGCAGCCAGTCTAAAAAACACTATCTTGGACTTCTCTGCATGTTTCCCAGGCGAGAAATTGGCAGCATGTTCAGAACCATGTTTCTGTGAATAACTCCTGAACCGTAAGTCCTAGACGCTCGCTCTTGGCTGCATTCGATTCAGCTCGTGGCAGCCAGTCTAAAAAACACTATCTTGGACTTCTCTGCATGTTTCCCAGGCGAGAAATTGGCAGCATGTTCAGAACCATGTTTCTGTGAATAACTCCTGAACCGTAAGTCCTAGACGCTCGCTCTTGGCTGCATTCGATTCAGCTCGTGGCAGCCAGTCTAAAAAACACTATCTTGGACTTCTCTGCATGTTTCCCAGGCGAGCAATTGGCAGCATGTTCAGAACCATGTTTCTGTGAATAACTCCTGAACCGTAAGTCCTAGACGCTCGCTCTTGGCTGCATTCGATTCAGCTCGTGGCAGCCAGTCTAAAAAACACTATCTTGGACTTCTCTGCATGTTTCCCAGGCGAGAAATTGGCAGCATGTTCAGAACCATGTTTCTGTGAATAACTCCTGAACCGTAAGTCCTAGACGCTCGATCTTGGCGGCATTCGTCTCAGCGCCTGGCAATTAGTATAGGAGCACTGTGTTTGACTTCTCTGGATGTTTCCCAGGCGAGTTATTGACAAGTAAATCCTAGACGCTCGATCTTGGTTATTTTCGCTTTCGCGGCTGGCAGTAAAAGAACCATGTTTCTGTGAATAACTCCTGAACCGTAAGTCCTAGACGCTCGCTCTTGGCTGCATTCGATTCAGCTCGTGGCAGCCAGTCTAAAAAACACTATCTTGGACTTCTCTGCATGTTTCCCAGACGAGAAATTGGCAGCATGTTCAGAACCATGTTTCTGTGAATAACTCCTGAACCGTAAGTCCTAGACGCTCGATCTTGGCGGCATTCGTCTCAGCGCCTGGCAATTAGTATAGGAGCACTGTGTTTGACTTCTCTGGATGTTTCCCAGGCGAGTTATTGACAAGTAAATCCTAGACGCTCGATATTGGTTATTTTCGCTTTCGCGGCTGGCAGTAAAAGAACCATGTTTCTGTGAATAACTCCTGAACCGTAAGTCCTAGACGCTCGCTCTTGGCTGCATTCGATTCAGCTCGTGGCAGCCAGTCTAAAAAACACTATCTTGGACTTCTCTGCATGTTTCCCAGGCTAGAAATTGGCAGCATGTTCAGAACCATGTTTCTGTGAATAACTCCTGAACCGTAAGTCCTAGACGCTCGCTCTTGGCTGCATTCGATTCAGCTCGTGGCAGCCAGTCTAAAAAACACTATCTTGGACTTCTCTGCATGTTTCCCAGGCGAGCAATTGGCAGCATGTTCAGAACCATGTTTCTGTGAATAACTCCTGAACCGTAAGTCCTAGACGCTCGCTCTTGGCTGCATTCGATTCAGCTCGTGGCAGCCAGTCTAAAAAACACTATCTTGGACTTCTCTGCATGTTTCCCAGGCGAGCAATTGGCAGCATGTTCAGAACCATGTTTCTGTGAATAACTCCTGAACCGTAAGTCCTAGACGCTCGCTCTTGGCTGCATTCGATTCAGCTCGTGGCAGCCAGTCTAAAAAACACTATCTTGGACTTCTCTGCATGTTTCCCAGGCGAGCAATTGGCAGCATGTTCAGAACCATGTTTCTGTGAATAACTCCTGAACCGTAAGTCACAGACGCTCGCTCTTGGCTGCATTCGATTCAGCTCGTGGCAGCCAGTCTAAAAAACACTATCTTGGACTTCTCTGCATGTTCCTAAGGCAAATGTTTCTAAAGCTAATTCTTGAACCGTAAGTCCTAGACGCTCGATCTTGGCGGCATTCGTCTCAGCGCCTGGCAATTAGTATAGGAGCACTGTGTTTGACTTCTCTGGATGTTTCCCAGGCGAGTTATTGACAAGTAAATCCTAGACGCTCGATCTTGGTTATTTTCGCTTTCGCGGCTGGCAGTAAAAGAACCATGTTTCTGTGAATAACTCCTGAACCGTAAGTCCTAGACGCTCGCTCTTGGCTGCATTCGATTCAGCTCGTGGCAGCCAGTCTAAAAAACACTATCTTGGACTTCTCTGCATGTTTCCCAGGCGAGCAATTGGCAGCATGTTCAGAACCATGTTTCTGTGAATAACTCCTGAACCGTAAGTCCTAGACGCTCGCTCTTGGCTGCATTCGATTCAGCTCGTGGCAGCCAGTCTAAAAAACACTATCTTGGACTTCTCTGCATGTTCCTAAGGCAAATGTTTCTAAAGCTAATTCTTGAACCGTAAGTCCTAGACGCTCGATCTTGGCGGCATTCGTCTCAGCGCCTGGCAATTAGTATAGGAGCACTGTGTTTGACTTCTCTGGATGTTTCCCAGGCGAGTTATTGACAAGTAAATCCTAGATGCTCGATCTTGGTTATTTTCGCTTTCGCGGCTGGCAGTAAAAGAACCATGTTTCTGTGAATAACTCCTGAACCGTAAGTCCTAGACGCTCGCTCTTGGCTGCATTCGATTCAGCTCGTGGCAGCCAGTCTAAAAAACACTATCTTGGACTTCTCTGCATGTTTCCCAGGCGAGCAATTGGCAGCATGTTCAGAACCATGTTTCTGTGAATAACTCATGAACCGTAAGTCCTAGACGCTCGCTCTTGGCTGCATTCGATTCAGCTCGTGGCAGCCAGTCTAAAAAACACTATCTTGGACTTCTCTGCATGTTTCCCAGGCGAGAAATTGGCAGCATGTTCAGAACCATGTTTCTGTAAATAACTCCTGAACCGTAAGTCCTAGACGCTCGATCTTGGCGGCATTCGTCTCAGCGCCTGGCAATTAGTATAGGAGCACTGTGTTTGACTTCTCTGGATGTTTCCCAGGCGAGTTATTGACAAGTAAATCCTAGACGCTCGATCTTGGTTATTTTCGCTTTCGCGGCTGGCAGTAAAAGAACCATGTTTCTGTGAATAACTCCTGAACCGTAAGTCCTAGACGCTCGCTCTTGGCTGCATTCGATTCAGCTCGTGGCAGCCAGTCTAAAAAACACTATCTTGGACTTCTCTGCATGTTTCCCAGACGAGAAATTGGCAGCATGTTCAGAACCATGTTTCTGTGAATAACTCCTGAACCGTAAGTCCTAGACGCTCGATCTTGGCGGCATTCGTCTCAGCGCCTGGCAATTAGTATAGGAGCACTGTGTTTGACTTCTCTGGATGTTTCCCAGGCGAGTTATTGACAAGTAAATCCTAGACGCTCGATCTTGGTTATTTTCGCTTTCGCGGCTGGCAGTAAAAGAACCATGTTTCTGTGAATAACTCCTGAACCGTAAGTCCTAGACGCTCGCTCTTGGCTGCATTCGATTCAGCTCGTGGCAGCCAGTCTAAAAAACACTATCTTGGACTTCTCTGCATGTTTCCCAGGCGAGAAATTGGCAGCATGTTCAGAACCATGTTTCTGTGATAACTCCTGAACCGTAAGTCCTAGACGCTCGCTCTTGGCTGCATTCGATTCAGCTCGTGGCAGCCAGTCTAAAAAACACTATCTTGGACTTCTCTGCATGTTTCCCAGGCGAGCAATTGGCAGCATGTTCAGAACCATGTTTCTGTGAATAACTCCTGAACCGTAAGTCCTAGACGCTCGCTCTTGGCTGCATTCGATTCAGCTCGTGGCAGCCAGTCTAAAAAACACTATCTTGGACTTCTCTGCATGTTTCCCAGGCGAGAAATTGGCAGCATGTTCAGAACCATGTTTCTGTGAATAACTCCTGAACCGTAAGTCCTAGACGCTCGCTCTTGGCTGCATTCGATTCAGCTCGTGGCAGCCAGTCTAAGAAACACTATCTTGGACTTCTCTGCATGTTTCCCAGCCGAGCAATTGGCAGCATGTTCAGAACCATGTTTCTGTGAATAACTCCTGAACCGTAAGTCCTAGACGCTCGCTCTTGGCTGCATTCGATTCAGCTCGTGGCAGCCAGTCTAAAAAACACTATCTTGGACTTCTCTGCATGTTTCCCAGGCGAGAAATTGGCAGCATGTTCAGAACCATGTTTCTGTGAATAACTCCTGAACCGTAAGTCCTAGACGCTCGATCTTGGCGGCATTCGTCTCAGCGCCTGGCAATTAGTATAGGAGCACTGTGTTTGACTTCTCTGGATGTTTCCCAGGCGAGTTATTGACAAGTAAATCCTAGACGCTCGATCTTGGTTATTTTCGCTTTCGCGGCTGGCAGTAAAAGAACCATGTTTCTGTGAATAACTCCTGAACCGTAAGTCCTAGACGCTCGCTCTTGGCTGCATTCGATTCAGCTCGTGGCAGCCAGTCTAAAAAACACTATCTTGGACTTCTCTGCATGTTTCCCAGACGAGAAATTGGCAGCATGTTCAGAACCATGTTTCTGTGAATAACTCCTGAACCGTAAGTCCTAGACGCTCGATCTTGGCGGCATTCGTCTCAGCGCCTGGCAATTAGTATAGGAGCACTGTGTTTGACTTCTCTGGATGTTTCCCAGGCGAGTTATTGACAAGTAAATCCTAGACGCTCGATCTTGGTTATTTTCGCTTTCGCGGCTGGCAGTAAAAGAACCATGTTTCTGTGAATAACTCCTGAACCGTAAGTCCTAGACGCTCGCTCTTGGCTGCATTCGATTCAGCTCGTGGCAGCCAGTCTAAAAAACACTATCTTGGACTTCTCTGCATGTTTCCCAGGCGAGAAATTGGCAGCATGTTCAGAACCATGTTTCTGTGAATAACTCCTGAACCGTAAGTCCTAGACGCTCGCTCTTGGCTGCATTCGATTCAGCTCGTGGCAGCCAGTCTAAAAAACACTATCTTGGACTTCTCTGCATGTTTCCCAGGCGAGCAATTGGCAGCATGTTCAGAACCATGTTTCTGTGAATAACTCCTGAACCGTAAGTCCTAGACGCTCGCTCTTGGCTGCATTCGATTCAGCTCGTGGCAGCCAGTCTAAAAAACACTATCTTGGACTTCTCTGCATGTTTCCCAGGCGAGAAATTGGCAGCATGTTCAGAACCATGTTTCTGTGAATAACTCCTGAACCGTAAGTCCTAGACGCTCGCTCTTGGCTGCATTCGATTCAGCTCGTGGCAGCCAGTCTAAGAAACACTATCTTGGACTTCTCTGCATGTTTCCCAGCCGAGCAATTGGCAGCATGTTCAGAACCATGTTTCTGTGAATAACTCCTGAACCGTAAGTCCTAGACGCTCGCTCTTGGCTGCATTCGATTCAGCTCGTGGCAGCCAGTCTAAAAAACACTATCTTGGACTTCTCTGCATGTTTCCCAGGCGAGAAATTGGCAGCATGTTCAGAACCATGTTTCTGTGAATAACTCCTGAACCGTAAGTCCTAGACGCTCGATCTTGGCGGCATTCGTCTCAGCGCCTGGCAATTAGTATAGGAGCACTGTGTTTGACTTCTCTGGATGTTTCCCAGGCGAGTTATTGACAAGTAAATCCTAGACGCTCGATCTTGGTTATTTTCGCTTTCGCGGCTGGCAGTAAAAGAACCATGTTTCTGTGAATAACTCCTGAACCGTAAGTCCTAGACGCTCGCTCTTGGCTGCATTCGATTCAGCTCGTGGCAGCCAGTCTAAAAAACACTATCTTGGACTTCTCTGCATGTTTCCCAGACGAGAAATTGGCAGCATGTTCAGAACCATGTTTCTGTGAATAACTCCTGAACCGTAAGTCCTAGACGCTCGATCTTGGCGGCATTCGTCTCAGCGCCTGGCAATTAGTATAGGAGCACTGTGTTTGACTTCTCTGGATGTTTCCCAGGCGAGTTATTGACAAGTAAATCCTAGACGCTCGATCTTGGTTATTTTCGCTTTCGCGGCTGGCAGTAAAAGAACCATGTTTCTGTGAATAACTCCTGAACCGTAAGTCCTAGACGCTCGCTCTTGGCTGCATTCGATTCAGCTCGTGGCAGCCAGTCTAAAAAACACTATCTTGGACTTCTCTGCATGTTTCCCAGGCGAGAAATTGGCAGCATGTTCAGAACCATGTTTCTGTGAATAACTCCTGAACCGTAAGTCCTAGACGCTCGCTCTTGGCTGCATTCGATTCAGCTCGTGGCAGCCAGTCTAAAAAACACTATCTTGGACTTCTCTGCATGTTTCCCAGGCGAGCAATTGGCAGCATGTTCAGAACCATGTTTCTGTGAATAACTCCTGAACCGTAAGTCCTAGACGCTCGCTCTTGGCTGCATTCGATTCAGCTCGTGGCAGCCAGTCTAAAAAACACTATCTTGGACTTCTCTGCATGTTTCCCAGGCGAGAAATTGGCAGCATGTTCAGAACCATGTTTCTGTGAATAACTCCTGAACCGTAAGTCCTAGACGCTCGCTCTTGGCTGCATTCGATTCAGCTCGTGGCAGCCAGTCTAAAAAACACTATCTTGGACTTCTCTGCATGTTTCCCAGCCGAGCAATTGGCAGCATGTTCAGAACCATGTTTCTGTGAATAACTCCTGAACCGTAAGTCCTAGACGCTCGCTCTTGGCTGCATTCGATTCAGCTCGTGGCAGCCAGTCTAAAAAACACTATCTTGGACTTCTCTGCATGTTTCCCAGGCGAGAAATTGGCAGCATGTTCAGAACCATGTTTCTGTGAATAACTCCTGAACCGTAAGTCCTAGACGCTCGCTCTTGGCTGCATTCGATTCAGCTCGTGGCAGCCAGTCTAAAAAACACTATCTTGGACTTCTCTGCATGTTTCCCAGACGAGAAATTGGCAGCATGTTCAGAACCATGTTTCTGTGAATAACTCCTGAACCGTAAGTCCTAGACGCTCGATCTTGGCGGCATTCGTCTCAGCGCCTGGCAATTAGTATAGGAGCACTGTGTTTGACTTCTCTGGATGTTTCCCAGGCGAGTTATTGACAAGTAAATCCTAGACGCTCGATCTTGGTTATTTTCGCTTTCGCGGCTGGCAGTAAAAGAACCATGTTTCTGTGAATAACTCCTGAACCGTAAGTCCTAGACGCTCGCTCTTGGCTGCATTCGATTCAGCTCGTGGCAGCCAGTCTAAAAAACACTATCTTGGACTTCTCTGCATGTTTCCCAGGCGAGCAATTGGCAGCATGTTCAGAACCATGTTTCTGTGAATAACTCCTGAACCGTAAGTCCTAGACGCTCGCTCTTGGCTGCATTCGATTCAGCTCGTGGCAGCCAGTCTAAAAAACACTATCTTGGACTTCTCTGCATGTTTCCCAGGCGAGAAATTGGCAGCATGTTCAGAACCATGTTTCTGTGAATAACTCCTGAACCGTAAGTCCTAGACGCTCGCTCTTGGCTGCATTCGATTCAGCTCGTGGCAGCCAGTCTAAAAAACACTATCTTGGACTTCTCTGCATGTTTCCCAGGCGAGAAATTGGCAGCATGTTCAGAACCATGTTTCTGTGAATAACTCCTGAACCGTAAGTCCTAGACGCTCGCTCTTGGCTGCATTCGATTCAGCTCGTGGCAGCCAGTCTAAAAAACACTATCTTGGACTTCTCTGCATGTTTCCCAGGCGAGCAATTGGCAGCATGTTCAGAACCATGTTTCTGTGAATAACTCCTGAACCGTAAGTCCTAGACGCTCGCTCTTGGCTGCATTCGATTCAGCTCGTGGCAGCCAGTCTAAAAAACACTATCTTGGACTTCTCTGCATGTTCCTAAGGCAAATGTTTCTAAAGCTAATTCTTGAACCGTAAGTCCTAGACGCTCGATCTTGGCGGCATTCGTCTCAGCGCCTGGCAATTAGTATAGGAGCACTGTGTTTGACTTCTCTGGATGTTTCCCAGGCGAGTTATTGACAAGTAAATCCTAGACGCTCGATCTTGGTTATTTTCGCTTTCGCGGCTGGCAGTAAAAGAACCATGTTTCTGTGAATAACTCCTGAACCGTAAGTCCTAGACGCTCGCTCTTGGCTGCATTCGATTCAGCTCGTGGCAGCCAGTCTAAAAAACACTATCTTGGACTTCTCTGCATGTTTCCCAGGCGAGCAATTGGCAGCATGTTCAGAACCATGTTTCTGTGAATAACTCCTGAACCGTAAGTCCTAGACGCTCGCTCTTGGCTGCATTCGATTCAGCTCGTGGCAGCCAGTCTAAAAAACACTATCTTGGACTTCTCTGCATGTTTCCCAGGCGAGCAATTGGCAGCATGTTCAGAACCATGTTTCTGTGAATAACTCCTGAACCGTAAGTCACAGACGCTCGCTCTTGGCTGCTTTCGATTCAGCTCGTGGCAGCCAGTCTAAAAAACACTATCTTGGACTTCTCTGCATGTTCCTAAGGCAAATGTTTCTAAAGCTAATTCTTGAACCGTAAGTCCTAGACGCTCGATCTTGGCGGCATTCGTCTCAGCGCCTGGCAATTAGTATAGGAGCACTGTGTTTGACTTCTCTGGATGTTTCCCAGGCGAGTTATTGACAAGTAAATCCTAGACGCTCGATCTTGGTTATTTTCGCTTTCGCGGCTGGCAGTAAAAGAACCATGTTTCTGTGAATAACTCCTGAACCGTAAGTCCTAGACGCTCGCTCTTGGCTGCATTCGATTCAGCTCGTGGCAGCCAGTCTAAAAAACACTATCTTGGACTTCTCTGCATGTTTCCCAGGCGAGCAATTGGCAGCATGTTCAGAACCATGTTTCTGTGAATAACTCCTGAACCGTAAGTCCTAGACGCTCGCTCTTGGCTGCATTCGATTCAGCTCGTGGCAGCCAGTCTAAAAAACACTATCTTGGACTTCTCTGCATGTTTCCCAGGCGAGCAATTGGCAGCATGTTCAGAACCATGTTTCTGTGAATAACTCCTGAACCGTAAGTCCTAGACGCTCGCTCTTGGCTGCATTCGATTCAGCTCGTGGCAGCCAGTCTAAAAAACACTATCTTGGACTTCTCTGCATGTTTCCCAGGCGAGCAATTGGCAGCATGTTCAGAACCATGTTTCCTGTGAATAACTCCTGAACCGTAAGTCACAGACGCTCGCTCTTGGCTGCATTCGATTCAGCTCGTGGCAGCCAGTCTAAAAAACACTATCTTGGACTTCTCTGCATGTTCCTAAGGCAAATGTTTCTAAAGCTAATTCTTGAACCGTAAGTCCTAGACGCTCGATCTTGGCGGCATTCGTCTCAGCGCCTGGCAATTAGTATAGGAGCACTGTGTTTGACTTCTCTGGATGTTTCCCAGGCGAGTTATTGACAAGTAAATCCTAGACGTTCGATCTTGGTTATTTTCGCTTTCGCGGCTGGCAGTAAAAGAACCATGTTTCTGTGAATAACTCCTGAACCGTAAGTCCTAGACGCTCGCTCTTGGCTGCATTCGATTCAGCTCGTGGCAGCCAGTCTAAAAAACACTATCTTGGACTTCTCTGCATGTTTCCCAGGCGAGCAATTGGCAGCATGTTCAGAACCATGTTTCTGTGAATAACTCCTGAACCGTAAGTCCTAGACGCTCGCTCTTGGCTGCATTCGATTCAGCTCGTGGCAGCCAGTCTAAAAAACACTATCTTGGACTTCTCTGCATGTTTCCCAGGCGAGCAATTGGCAGCATGTTCAGAACCATGTTTCTGTGAATAACTCCTGAACCGTAAGTCCTAGACGCTCGCTCTTGGCTGCATTCGATTCAGCTCGTGGCAGCCAGTCTAAAAAACACTATCTTGGACTTCTCTGCATGTTCCTAAGGCAAATGTTTCTAAAGCTAATTCTTGAACCGTAAGTCCTAGACGCTCGATCTTGGCGGCATTCGTCTCAGCGCCTGGCAATTAGTATAGGAGCACTGTGTTTGACTTCTCTGGATGTTTCCCAGGCGAGTTATTGACAAGTAAATCCTAGACGCTCGATCTTGGTTATTTTCGCTTTCGCGGCTGGCAGTAAAAGAACCATGTTTCTGTGAATAACTCCTGAACCGTAAGTCCTAGACGCTCGCTCTTGGCTGCATTCGATTCAGCTCGTGGCAGCCAGTCTAAAAAACACTATCTTGGACTTCTCTGCATGTTTCCCAGGCGAGCAATTGGCAGCATGTTCAGAACCATGTTTCTGTGAATAACTCCTGAACCGTAAGTCCTAGACGCTCGCTCTTGGCTGCATTCGATTCAGCTCGTGGCAGCCAGTCTAAAAAACACTATCTTGGACTTCTCTGCATGTTCCTAAGGCAAATGTTTCTAAAGCTAATTCTTGAACCGTAAGTCCTAGACGCTCGATCTTGGCGGCATTCGTCTCAGCGCCTGGCAATTAGTATAGGAGCACTGTGTTTGACTTCTCTGGATGTTTCCCAGGCGAGTTATTGACAAGTAAATCCTAGACGCTCGATCTTGGTTATTTTCGCTTTCGCGGCTGGCAGTAAAAGAACCATGTTTCTGTGAATAACTCCTGAACCGTAAGTCCTAGACGCTCGCTCTTGGCTGCATTCGATTCAGCTCGTGGCAGCCAGTCTAAAAAACACTATCTTGGACTTCTCTGCATGTTTCCCAGGCGAGCAATTGGCAGCATGTTCAGAACCATGTTTCTGTGAATAACTCCTGAACCGTAAGTCCTAGACGCTCGCTCTTGGCTGCATTCGATTCAGCTCGTGGCAGCCAGTCTAAAAAACACTATCTTGGACTTCTCTGCATGTTTCCCAGGCGAGCAATTGGCAGCATGTTCAGAACCATGTTTCTGTGAATAACTCCTGAACCGTAAGTCCTAGACGCTCGCTCTTGGCTGCATTCGATTCAGCTCGTGGCAGCCAGTCTAAAAAACACTATCTTGGACTTCTCTGCATGTTTCCCAGGCGAGCAATTGGCAGCATGTTCAGAACCATGTTTCTGTGAATAACTCCTGAACCGTAAGTCACAGACGCTCGCTCTTGGCTGCATTCGATTCAGCTCGTGGCAGCCAGTCTAAAAAACACTATCTTGGACTTCTCTGCATGTTCCTAAGGCAAATGTTTCTAAAGCTAATTCTTGAACCGTAAGTCCTAGACGCTCGATCTTGGCGGCATTCGTCTCAGCGCCTGGCAATTAGTATAGGAGCACTGTGTTTGACTTCTCTGGATGTTTCCCAGGCGAGTTATTGACAAGTAAATCCTAGACGCTCGATCTTGGTTATTTTCGCTTTCGCGGCTGGCAGTAAAAGAACCATGTTTCTGTGAATAACTCCTGAACCGTAAGTCCTAGACGCTCGCTCTTGGCTGCATTCGATTCAGCTCGTGGCAGCCAGTCTAAAAAACACTATCTTGGACTTCTCTGCATGTTTCCCAGGCGAGCAATTGGCAGCATGTTCAGAACCATGTTTCTGTGAATAACTCCTGAACCGTAAGTCCTAGACGCTCGCTCTTGGCTGCATTCGATTCAGCTCGTGGCAGCCAGTCTAAAAAACACTATCTTGGACTTCTCTGCATGTTCCTAAGGCAAATGTTTCTAAAGCTAATTCTTGAACCGTAAGTCCTAGACGCTCGATCTTGGCGGCATTCGTCTCAGCGCCTGGCAATTAGTATAGGAGCACTGTGTTTGACTTCTCTGGATGTTTCCCAGGCGAGTTATTGACAAGTAAATCCTAGACGCTCGATCTTGGTTATTTTCGCTTTCGCGGCTGGCAGTAAAAGAACCATGTTTCTGTGAATAACTCCTGAACCGTAAGTCCTAGACGCTCGCTCTTGGCTGCATTCGATTCAGCTCGTGGCAGCCAGTCTAAAAAACACTATCTTGGACTTCTCTGCATGTTTCCCAGGCGAGCAATTGGCAGCATGTTCAGAACCATGTTTCTGTGAATAACTCCTGAACCGTAAGTCCTAGACGCTCGCTCTTGGCTGCATTCGATTCAGCTCGTGGCAGCCAGTCTAAAAAACACTATCTTGGACTTCTCTGCATGTTTCCCAGGCGAGCAATTGGCAGCATGTTCAGAACCATGTTTCTGTGAATAACTCCTGAACCGTAAGTCACAGACGCTCGCTCTTGGCTGCTTTCGATTCAGCTCGTGGCAGCCAGTCTAAAAAACACTATCTTGGACTTCTCTGCATGTTCCTAAGGCAAATGTTTCTAAAGCTAATTCTTGAACCGTAAGTCCTAGACGCTCGATCTTGGCGGCATTCGTCTCAGCGCCTGGCAATTAGTATAGGAGCACTGTGTTTGACATCTCTGGATGTTTCCCAGGCGAGTTATTGACAAGTAAATCCTAGACGCTCGATCTTGGTTATTTTCGCTTTCGCGGCTGGCAGTAAAAGAACCATGTTTCTGTGAATAACTCCTGAACCGTAAGTCCTAGACGCTCGCTCTTGGCTGCATTCGATTCAGCTCGTGGCAGCCAGTCTAAAAAACACTATCTTGGACTTCTCTGCATGTTTCCCAGGCGAGAAATTGGCAGCATGTTCAGAACCATGTTTCTGTGAATAACTCCTGAACCGTAAGTCCTAGACGCTCGATCTTGGCGGCATTCGTCTCAGCGCCTGGCAATTAGTATAGGAGCACTGTGTTTGACTTCTCTGGATGTTTCCCAGGCGAGTTATTGACAAGTAAATCCTAGACGCTCGATCTTGGTTATTTTCGCTTTCGCGGCTGGCAGTAAAAGAACCATGTTTCTGTGAATAACTCCTGAACCGTAAGTCCTAGACGCTCGCTCTTGGCTGCATTCGATTCAGCTCGTGGCAGCCAGTCTAAAAAACACTATCTTGGACTTCTCTGCATGTTTCCCAGGCGAGAAATTGGCAGCATGTTCAGAACCATGTTTCTGTGAATAACTCCTGAACCGTAAGTCCTAGACGCTCGCTCTTGGCTGCATTCGATTCAGCTCGTGGCAGCCAGTCTAAAAAACACTATCTTGGACTTCTCTGCATGTTTCCCAGGCGAGAAATTGGCAGCATGTTCAGAACCATGTTTCTGTGAATAACTCCTGAACCGTAAGTCCTAGACGCTCGCTCTTGGCTGCATTCGATTCAGCTCGTGGCAGCCAGTCTAAAAAACACTATCTTGGACTTCTCTGCATGTTTCCCAGGCGAGAAATTGGCAGCATGTTCAGAACCATGTTTCTGTGAATAACTCCTGAACCGTAAGTCCTAGACGCTCGCTCTTGGCTGCATTCGATTCAGCTCGTGGCAGCCAGTCTAAAAAACACTATCTTGGACTTCTCTGCATGTTTCCCAGGCGAGCAATTGGCAGCATGTTCAGAACCATGTTTCTGTGAATAACTCCTGAACCGTAAGTCCTAGACGCTCGCTCTTGGCTGCATTCGATTCAGCTCGTGGCAGCCAGTCTAAAAAACACTATCTTGGACTTCTCTGCATGTTTCCCAGGCGAGAAATTGGCAGCATGTTCAGAACCATGTTTCTGTGAATAACTCCTGAACCGTAAGTCCTAGACGCTCGATCTTGGCGGCATTCGTCTCAGCGCCTGGCAATTAGTATAGGAGCACTGTGTTTGACTTCTCTGGATGTTTCCCAGGCGAGTTATTGACAAGTAAATCCTAGACGCTCGATCTTGGTTATTTTCGCTTTCGCGGCTGGCAGTAAAAGAACCATGTTTCTGTGAATAACTCCTGAACCGTAAGTCCTAGACGCTCGCTCTTGGCTGCATTCGATTCAGCTCGTGGCAGCCAGTCTAAAAAACACTATCTTGGACTTCTCTGCATGTTTCCCAGGCGAGAAATTGGCAGCATGTTCAGAACCATGTTTCTGTGAATAACTCCTGAACCGTAAGTCCTAGACGCTCGCTCTTGGCTGCATTCGATTCAGCTCGTGGCAGCCAGTCTAAAAAACACTATCTTGGACTTCTCTGCATGTTTCCCAGGCGAGAAATTGGCAGCATGTTCAGAACCATGTTTCTGTGAATAACTCCTGAACCGTAAGTCCTAGACGCTCGCTCTTGGCTGCATTCGATTCAGCTCGTGGCAGCCAGTCTAAAAAACACTATCTTGGACTTCTCTGCATGTTCCTAAGGCAAATGTTTCTAAAGCTAATTCTTGAACCGTAAGTCCTAGACGCTCGATCTTGGCGGCATTCGTCTCAGCGCCTGGCAATTAGTATAGGAGCACTGTGTTTGACTTCTCTGGATGTTTCCCAGGCGAGTTATTGACAAGTAAATCCTAGACGCTCGATCTTGGTTATTTTCGCTTTCGCGGCTGGCAGTAAAAGAACCATGTTTCTGTGAATAACTCCTGAACCGTAAGTCCTAGACGCTCGCTCTTGGCTGCATTCGATTCAGCTCGTGGCAGCCAGTCTAAAAAACACTATCTTGGACTTCTCTGCATGTTTCCCAGGCGAGCAATTGGCAGCATGTTCAGAACCATGTTTCTGTGAATAACTCCTGAACCGTAAGTCCTAGACGCTCGCTCTTGGCTGCATTCGATTCAGCTCGTGGCAGCCAGTCTAAAAAACACTATCTTGGACTTCTCTGCATGTTTCCCAGGCGAGAAATTGGCAGCATGTTCAGAACCATGTTTCTGTGAATAACTCCTGAACCGTAAGTCCTAGACGCTCGCTCTTGGCTGCATTCGATTCAGCTCGTGGCAGCCAGTCTAAAAAACACTATCTTGGACTTCTCTGCATGTTTCCCAGGCGAGCAATTGGCAGCATGTTCAGAACCATGTTTCTGTGAATAACTCCTGAACCGTAAGTCCTAGACGCTCGCTCTTGGCTGCATTCGATTCAGCTCGTGGCAGCCAGTCTAAAAAACACTATCTTGGACTTCTCTGCATGTTTCCCAGGCGAGCAATTGGCAGCATGTTCAGAACCATGTTTCTGTGAATAACTCCTGAACCGTAAGTCCTAGACGCTCGCTCTTGGCTGCATTCGATTCAGCTCGTGGCAGCCAGTCTAAAAAACACTATCTTGGACTTCTCTGCATGTTTCCCAGGCGAGAAATTGGCAGCATGTTCAGAACCATGTTTCTGTGAATAACTCCTGAACCGTAAGTCCTAGACGCTCGCTCTTGGCTGCATTCGATTCAGCTCGTGGCAGCCAGTCTAAAAAACACTATCTTGGACTTCTCTGCATGTTTCCCAGGCGAGCAATTGGCAGCATGTTCAGAACCATGTTTCTGTGAATAACTCCTGAACCGTAAGTCCTAGACGCTCGCTCTTGGCTGCATTCGATTCAGCTCGTGGCAGCCAGTCTAAAAAACACTATCTTGGACTTCTCTGCATGTTTCCCAGGCGAGAAATTGGCAGCATGTTCAGAACCATGTTTCTGTGAATAACTCCTGAACCGTAAGTCCTAGACGCTCGCTCTTGGCTGCATTCGATTCAGCTCGTGGCAGCCAGTCTAAAAAACACTATCTTGGACTTCTCTGCATGTTTCCCAGACGAGAAATTGGCAGCATGTTCAGAACCATGTTTCTGTGAATAACTCCTGAACCGTAAGTCCTAGACGCTCGATCTTGGCGGCATTCGTCTCAGCGCCTGGCAATTAGTATAGGAGCACTGTGTTTGACTTCTCTGGATGTTTCCCAGGCGAGTTATTGACAAGTAAATCCTAGACGCTCGATCTTGGTTATTTTCGCTTTCGCGGCTGGCAGTAAAAGAACCATGTTTCTGTGAATAACTCCTGAACCGTAAGTCCTAGACGCTCGCTCTTGGCTGCATTCGATTCAGCTCGTGGCAGCCAGTCTAAAAAACACTATCTTGGACTTCTCTGCATGTTTCCCAGGCGAGAAATTGGCAGCATGTTCAGAACCATGTTTCTGTGAATAACTCCTGAACCGTAAGTCCTAGACGCTCGCTCTTGGCTGCATTCGATTCAGCTCGTGGCAGCCAGTCTAAAAAACACTATCTTGGACTTCTCTGCATGTTTCCCAGGCGAGCAATTGGCAGCATGTTCAGAACCATGTTTCTGTGAATAACTCCTGAACCGTAAGTCACAGACGCTCGCTCTTGGCTGCATTCGATTCAGCTCGTGGCAGCCAGTCTAAAAAACACTATCTTGGACTTCTCTGCATGTTCCTAAGGCAAATGTTTCTAAAGCTAATTCTTGAACCGTAAGTCCTAGACGCTCGATCTTGGCGGCATTCGTCTCAGCGCCTGGCAATTAGTATAGGAGCACTGTGTTTGACTTCTCTGGATGTTTCCCAGGCGAGTTATTGACAAGTAAATCCTAGACGCTCGATCTTGGTTATTTTCGCTTTCGCGGCTGGCAGTAAAAGAACCATGTTTCTGTGAATAACTCCTGAACCGTAAGTCCTAGACGCTCGCTCTTGGCTGCATTCGATTCAGCTCGTGGCAGCCAGTCTAAAAAACACTATCTTGGACTTCTCTGCATGTTTCCCAGGCGAGCAATTGGCAGCATGTTCAGAACCATGTTTCTGTGAATAACTCCTGAACCGTAAGTCCTAGACGCTCGCTCTTGGCTGCATTCGATTCAGCTCGTGGCAGCCAGTCTAAAAAACACTATCTTGGACTTCTCTGCATGTTCCTAAGGCAAATGTTTCTAAAGCTAATTCTTGAACCGTAAGTACTAGACGCTCGATCTTGGCGGCATTCGTCTCAGCGCCTGGCAATTAGTATAGGAGCACTGTGTTTGACTTCTCTGGATGTTTCCCAGGCGAGTTATTGACAAGTAAATCCTAGACGCTCGATCTTGGTTATTTTCGCTTTCGCGGCTGGCAGTAAAAGAACCATGTTTCTGTGAATAACTCCTGAACCGTAAGTCCTAGACGCTCGCTCTTGGCTGCATTCGATTCAGCTCGTGGCAGCCAGTCTAAAAAACACTATCTTGGACTTCTCTGCATGTTTCCCAGGCGAGCAATTGGCAGCATGTTCAGAACCATGTTTCTGTGAATAACTCCTGAACCGTAAGTCCTAGACGCTCGCTCTTGGCTGCATTCGATTCATCTCGTGGCAGCCAGTCTAAAAAACACTATCTTGGACTTCTCTGCATGTTTCCCAGGCGAGCAATTGGCAGCATGTTCAGAACCATGTTTCTGTGAATAACTCCTGAACCGTAAGTCACAGACGCTCGCTCTTGGCTGCATTCGATTCAGCTCGTGGCAGCCAGTCTAAAAAACACTATCTTGGACTTCTCTGCATGTTCCTAAGGCAAATGTTTCTAAAGCTAATTCTTGAACCGTAAGTCCTAGACGCTCGATCTTGGCGGCATTCGTCTCAGCGCCTGGCAATTAGTATAGGAGCACTGTGTTTGACTTCTCTGGATGTTTCCCAGGCGAGTTATTGACAAGTAAATCCTAGACGCTCGATCTTGGTTATTTTCGCTTTCGCGGCTGGCAGTAAAAGAACCATGTTTCTGTGAATAACTCCTGAACCGTAAGTCCTAGACGCTCGCTCTTGGCTGCATTCGATTCAGCTCGTGGCAGCCAGTCTAAAAAACACTATCTTGGACTTCTCTGCATGTTTCCCAGGCGAGCAATTGGCAGCATGTTCTTAACCATGTTTCTGTGAATAACTCCTGAACCGTAAGTCCTAGACGCTCGCTCTTGGCTGCATTCGATTCAGCTCGTGGCAGCCAGTCTAAAAAACACTATCTTGGACTTCTCTGCATGTTTCCCAGGCGAGCAATTGGCAGCATGTTCAGAACCATGTTTCTGTGAATAACTCCTGAACCGTAAGTCACAGACGCTCGCTCTTGGCTGCTTTCGATTCAGCTCGTGGCAGCCAGTCTAAAAAACACTATCTTGGACTTCTCTGCATGTTCCTAAGGCAAATGTTTCTAAAGCTAATTCTTGAACCGTAAGTCCTAGACGCTCGATCTTGGCGGCATTCGTCTCAGCGCCTGGCAATTAGTATAGGAGCACTGTGTTTGACTTCTCTGGATGTTTCCCAGGCGAGTTATTGACAAGTAAATCCTAGACGCTCGATCTTGGTTATTTTCGCTTTCGCGGCTGGCAGTAAAAGAACCATGTTTCTGTGAATAACTCCTGAACCGTAAGTCCTAGACGCTCGCTCTTGGCTGCATTCGATTCAGCTCGTGGCAGCCAGTCTAAAAAACACTATCTTGGACTTCTCTGCATGTTTCCCAGGCGAGAAATTGGCAGCATGTTCAGAACCATGTTTCTGTGAATAACTCCTGAACCGTAAGTCCTAGACGCTCGATCTTGGCGGCATTCGTCTCAGCGCCTGGCAATTAGTATAGGAGCACTGTGTTTGACTTCTCTGGATGTTTCCCAGGCGAGTTATTGACAAGTAAATCCTAGACGCTCGATCTTGGTTATTTTCGCTTTCGCGGCTGGCAGTAAAAGAACCATGTTTCTGTGAATAACTCCTGAACCGTAAGTCCTAGACGCTCGCTCTTGGCTGCATTCGATTCAGCTCGTGGCAGCCAGTCTAAAAAACACTATCTTGGACTTCTCTGCATGTTTCCCAGGCGAGCAATTGGCAGCATGTTCAGAACCATGTTTCTGTGAATAACTCCTGAACCGTAAGTCCTAGACGCTCGCTCTTGGCTGCATTCGATTCAGCTCGTGGCAGCCAGTCTAAAAAACACTATCTTGGACTTCTCTGCATGTTTCCCAGGCGAGCAATTGGCAGCATGTTCAGAACCATGTTTCTGTGAATAACTCCTGAACCGTAAGTCCTAGACGCTCGCTCTTGGCTGCATTCGATTCAGCTCGTGGCAGCCAGTCTAAAAAACACTATCTTGGACTTCTCTGCATGTTTCCCAGGCGAGCAATTGGCAGCATGTTCAGAACCATGTTTCTGTGAATAACTCCTGAACCGTAAGTCCTAGACGCTCGCTCTTGGCTGCATTCGATTCAGCTCGTGGCAGCCAGTCTAAAAAACACTATCTTGGACTTCTCTGCATGTTTCCCAGGCGAGAAATTGGCAGCATGTTCAGAACCATGTTTCTGTGAATAACTCCTGAACCGTAAGTCCTAGACGCTCGCTCTTGGCTGCATTCGATTCAGCTCGTGGCAGCCAGTCTAAAAAACACTATCTTGGACTTCTCTGCATGTTTCCCAGGCGAGAAATTGGCAGCATGTTCAGAACCATGTTTCTGTGAATAACTCCTGAACCGTAAGTCCTAGAGGCTCGCTCTTGGCTGCATTCGATTCAGCTCGTGGCAGCCAGTCTAAAAAACACTATCTTGGACTTCTCTGCATGTTTCCCAGGCGAGCAATTGGCAGCATGTTCAGAACCATGTTTCTGTGAATAACTCCTGAACCGTAAGTCCTAGACGCTCGCTCTTGGCTGCATTCGATTCAGCTCGTGGCAGCCAGTCTAAAAAACACTATCTTGGACTTCTCTGCATGTTTCCCAGGCGAGAAATTGGCAGCATGTTCAGAACCATGTTTCTGTGAATAACTCCTGAACCGTAAGTCCTAGACGCTCGCTCTTGGCTGCATTCGATTCAGCTCGTGGCAGCCAGTCTAAAAAACACTATCTTGGACTTCTCTGCATGTTTCCCAGACGAGAAATTGGCAGCATGTTCAGAACCATGTTTCTGTGAATAACTCCTGAACCGTAAGTCCTAGACGCTCGATCTTGGCGGCATTCGTCTCAGCGCCTGGCAATTAGTATAGGAGCACTGTGTTTGACTTCTCTGGATGTTTCCCAGGCGAGTTATTGACAAGTAAATCCTAGACGCTCGATCTTGGTTATTTTCGCTTTCGCGGCTGGCAGTAAAAGAACCATGTTTCTGTGAATAACTCCTGAACCGTAAGTCCTAGACGCTCGCTCTTGGCTGCATTCGATTCAGCTCGTGGCAGCCAGTCTAAAAAACACTATCTTGGACTTCTCTGCATGTTTCCCAGGCGAGAAATTGGCAGCATGTTCAGAACCATGTTTCTGTGAATAACTCCTGAACCGTAAGTCCTAGACGCTCGCTCTTGGCTGCATTCGATTCAGCTCGTGGCAGCCAGTCTAAAAAACACTATCTTGGACTTCTCTGCATGTTTCCCAGGCGAGCAATTGGCAGCATGTTCAGAACCATGTTTCTGTGAATAACTCCTGAACCGTAAGTCCTAGACGCTCGCTCTTGGCTGCATTCGATTCAGCTCGTGGCAGCCAGTCTAAAAAACACTATCTTGGACTTCTCTGCATGTTTCCCAGGCGAGAAATTGGCAGCATGTTCAGAACCATGTTTCTGTGAATAACTCCTGAACCGTAAGTCCTAGACGCTCGCTCTTGGCTGCATTCGATTCAGCTCGTGGCAGCCAGTCTAAGAAACACTATCTTGGACTTCTCTGCATGTTTCCCAGCCGAGCAATTGGCAGCATGTTCAGAACCATGTTTCTGTGAATAACTCCTGAACCGTAAGTCCTAGACGCTCGCTCTTGGCTGCATTCGATTCAGCTCGTGGCAGCCAGTCTAAAAAACACTATCTTGGACTTCTCTGCATGTTTCCCAGGCGAGAAATTGGCAGCATGTTCAGAACCATGTTTCTGTGAATAACTCCTGAACCGTAAGTCCTAGACGCTCGATCTTGGCGGCATTCGTCTCAGCGCCTGGCAATTAGTATAGGAGCACTGTGTTTGACTTCTCTGGATGTTTCCCAGGCGAGTTATTGACAAGTAAATCCTAGACGCTCGATCTTGGTTATTTTCGCTTTCGCGGCTGGCAGTAAAAGAACCATGTTTCTGTGAATAACTCCTGAACCGTAAGTCCTAGACGCTCGCTCTTGGCTGCATTCGATTCAGCTCGTGGCAGCCAGTCTAAAAAACACTATCTTGGACTTCTCTGCATGTTTCCCAGACGAGAAATTGGCAGCATGTTCAGAACCATGTTTCTGTGAATAACTCCTGAACCGTAAGTCCTAGACGCTCGATCTTGGCGGCATTCGTCTCAGCGCCTGGCAATTAGTATAGGAGCACTGTGTTTGACTTCTCTGGATGTTTCCCAGGCGAGTTATTGACAAGTAAATCCTAGACGCTCGATCTTGGTTATTTTCGCTTTCGCGGCTGGCAGTAAAAGAACCATGTTTCTGTGAATAACTCCTGAACCGTAAGTCCTAGACGCTCGCTCTTGGCTGCATTCGATTCAGCTCGTGGCAGCCAGTCTAAAAAACACTATCTTGGACTTCTCTGCATGTTTCCCAGGCGAGAAATTGGCAGCATGTTCAGAACCATGTTTCTGTGAATAACTCCTGAACCGTAAGTCCTAGACGCTCGCTCTTGGCTGCATTCGATTCAGCTCGTGGCAGCCAGTCTAAAAAACACTATCTTGGACTTCTCTGCATGTTTCCCAGGCGAGAAATTGGCAGCATGTTCAGAACCATGTTTCTGTGAATAACTCCTGAACCGTAAGTCCTAGACGCTCGCTCTTGGCTGCATTCGATTCAGCTCGTGGCAGCCAGTCTAAAAAACACTATCTTGGACTTCTCTGCATGTTTCCCAGGCGAGAAATTGGCAGCATGTTCAGAACCATGTTTCTGTGAATAACTCCTGAACCGTAAGTCCTAGACGCTCGCTCTTGGCTGCATTCGATTCAGCTCGTGGCAGCCAGTCTAAAAAACACTATCTTGGACTTCTCTGCATGTTTCCCAGGCGAGAAATTGGCAGCATGTTCAGAACCATGTTTCTGTGAATAACTCCTGAACCGTAAGTCCTAGACGCTCGCTCTTGGCTGCATTCGATTCAGCTCGTGGCAGCCAGTCTAAAAAACACTATCTTGGACTTCTCTGCATGTTTCCCAGGCGAGCAATTGGCAGCATGTTCAGAACCATGTTTCTGTGAATAACTCCTGAACCGTAAGTCCTAGACGCTCGCTCTTGGCTGCATTCGATTCAGCTCGTGGCAGCCAGTCTAAAAAACACTATCTTGGACTTCTCTGCATGTTTCCCAGGCGAGAAATTGGCAGCATGTTCAGAACCATGTTTCTGTGAATAACTCCTGAACCGTAAGTCCTAGACGCTCGATCTTGGCGGCATTCGTCTCAGCGCCTGGCAATTAGTATAGGAGCACTGTGTTTGACTTCTCTGGATGTTTCCCAGGCGAGTTATTGACAAGTAAATCCTAGACGCTCGATCTTGGTTATTTTCGCTTTCGCGGCTGGCAGTAAAAGAACCATGTTTCTGTGAATAACTCCTGAACCGTAAGTCCTAGACGCTCGCTCTTGGCTGCATTCGATTCAGCTCGTGGCAGCCAGTCTAAAAAACACTATCTTGGACTTCTCTGCATGTTTCCCAGACGAGAAATTGGCAGCATGTTCAGAACCATGTTTCTGTGAATAACTCCTGAACCGTAAGTCCTAGACGCTCGATCTTGGCGGCATTCGTCTCAGCGCCTGGCACTTAGTATAGGAGCACTGTGTTTGACTTCTCTGGATGTTTCCCAGGCGAGTTATTGACAAGTAAATCCTAGACGCTCGATCTTGGTTATTTTCGCTTTCGCGGCTGGCAGTAAAAGAACCATGTTTCTGTGAATAACTCCTGAACCGTAAGTCCTAGACGCTCGATCTTGGCTGCATTCGATTCAGCTCGTGGCAGCCAGTCTAAAAAACACTATCTTGGACTTCTCTGCATGTTTCCCAGGCGAGCAATTGGCAGCATGTTCAGAACCATGTTTCTGTGAATAACTCCTGAACCGTAAGTCCTAGACGCTCGCTCTTGGCTGCATTCGATTCAGCTCGTGGCAGCCAGTCTAAAAAACACTATCTTGGACTTCTCTGCATGTTTCCCAGGCGAGCAATTGGCAGCATGTTCAGAACCATGTTTCTGTGAATAACTCCTGAACCGTAAGTCCTAGACGCTCGCTCTTGGCTGCATTCGATTCAGCTCGTGGCAGCCAGTCTAAAAAACACTATCTTGGACTTCTCTGCATGTTTCCCAGGCGAGAAATTGGCAGCATGTTCAGAACCATGTTTCTGTGAATAACTCCTGAACCGTAAGTCCTAGACGCTCGCTCTTGGCTGCATTCGATTCAGCTCGTGGCAGCCAGTCTAAAAAACACTATCTTGGACTTCTCTGCATGTTTCCCAGGCGAGCAATTGGCAGCATGTTCAGAACCATGTTTCTGTGAATAACTCCTGAACCGTAAGTCCTAGACGCTCGCTCTTGGCTGCATTCGATTCAGCTCGTGGCAGCCAGTCTAAAAAACACTATCTTGGACTTCTCTGCATGTTTCCCAGGCGAGCAATTGGCAGCATGTTCAGAACCATGTTTCTGTGAATAACTCCTGAACCGTAAGTCCTAGACGCTCGCTCTTGGCTGCATTCGATTCAGCTCGTGGCAGCCAGTCTAAAAAACACTATCTTGGACTTCTCTGCATGTTTCCCAGGCGAGAAATTGGCAGCATGTTCAGAACCATGTTTCTGTGAATAACTCCTGAACCGTAAGTCCTAGACGCTCGCTCTTGGCTGCATTCGATTCAGCTCGTGGCAGCCAGTCTAAAAAACACTATCTTGGACTTCTCTGCATGTTTCCCAGGCGAGCAATTGGCAGCATGTTCAGAACCATGTTTCTGTGAATAACTCCTGAACCGTAAGTCCTAGACGCTCGCTCTTGGCTGCATTCGATTCAGCTCGTGGCAGCCAGTCTAAAAAACACTATCTTGGACTTCTCTGCATGTTTCCCAGGCGAGAAATTGGCAGCATGTTCAGAACCATGTTTCTGTGAATAACTCCTGAACCGTAAGTCCTAGACGCTCGCTCTTGGCTGCATTCGATTCAGCTCGTGGCAGCCAGTCTAAAAAACACTATCTTGGACTTCTCTGCATGTTTCCCAGACGAGAAATTGGCAGCATGTTCAGAACCATGTTTCTGTGAATAACTCCTGAACCGTAAGTCCTAGACGCTCGATCTTGGCGGCATTCGTCTCAGCGCCTGGCAATTAGTATAGGAGCACTGTGTTTGACTTCTCTGGATGTTTCCCAGGCGAGTTATTGACAAGTAAATCCTAGACGCTCGATCTTGGTTATTTTCGCTTTCGCGGCTGGCAGTAAAAGAACCATGTTTCTGTGAATAACTCCTGAACCGTAAGTCCTAGACGCTCGCTCTTGGCTGCATTCGATTCAGCTCGTGGCAGCCAGTCTAAAAAACACTATCTTGGACTTCTCTGCATGTTTCCCAGGCGAGAAATTGGCAGCATGTTCAGAACCATGTTTCTGTGAATAACTCCTGAACCGTAAGTCCTAGACGCTCGCTCTTGGCTGCATTCGATTCAGCTCGTGGCAGCCAGTCTAAAAAACACTATCTTGGACTTCTCTGCATGTTTCCCAGGCGAGCAATTGGCAGCATGTTCAGAACCATGTTTCTGTGAATAACTCCTGAACCGTAAGTCACAGACGCTCGCTCTTGGCTGCATTCGATTCAGCTCGTGGCAGCCAGTCTAAAAAACACTATCTTGGACTTCTCTGCATGTTCCTAAGGCAAATGTTTCTAAAGCTAATTCTTGAACCGTAAGTCCTAGACGCTCGATCTTGGCGGCATTCGTCTCAGCGCCTGGCAATTAGTATAGGAGCACTGTGTTTGACTTCTCTGGATGTTTCCCAGGCGAGTTATTGACAAGTAAATCCTAGACGCTCGATCTTGGTTATTTTCGCTTTCGCGGCTGGCAGTAAAAGAACCATGTTTCTGTGAATAACTCCTGAACCGTAAGTCCTAGACGCTCGCTCTTGGCTGCATTCGATTCAGCTCGTGGCAGCCAGTCTAAAAAACACTATCTTGGACTTCTCTGCATGTTTCCCAGGCGAGCAATTGGCAGCATGTTCAGAACCATGTTTCTGTGAATAACTCCTGAACCGTAAGTCCTAGACGCTCGCTCTTGGCTGCATTCGATTCAGCTCGTGGCAGCCAGTCTAAAAAACACTATCTTGGACTTCTCTGCATGTTCCTAAGGCAAATGTTTCTAAAGCTAATTCTTGAACCGTAAGTACTAGACGCTCGATCTTGGCGGCATTCGTCTCAGCGCCTGGCAATTAGTATAGGAGCACTGTGTTTGACTTCTCTGGATGTTTCCCAGGCGAGTTATTGACAAGTAAATCCTAGACGCTCGATCTTGGTTATTTTCGCTTTCGCGGCTGGCAGTAAAAGAACCATGTTTCTGTGAATAACTCCTGAACCGTAAGTCCTAGACGCTCGCTCTTGGCTGCATTCGATTCAGCTCGTGGCAGCCAGTCTAAAAAACACTATCTTGGACTTCTCTGCATGTTTCCCAGGCGAGCAATTGGCAGCATGTTCAGAACCATGTTTCTGTGAATAACTCCTGAACCGTAAGTCCTAGACGCTCGCTCTTGGCTGCATTCGATTCAGCTCGTGGCAGCCAGTCTAAAAAACACTATCTTGGACTTCTCTGCATGTTTCCCAGGCGAGCAATTGGCAGCATGTTCAGAACCATGTTTCTGTGAATAACTCCTGAACCGTAAGTCACAGACGCTCGCTCTTGGCTGCATTCGATTCAGCTCGTGGCAGCCAGTCTAAAAAACACTATCTTGGACTTCTCTGCATGTTCCTAAGGCAAATGTTTCTAAAGCTAATTCTTGAACCGTAAGTCCTAGACGCTCGATCTTGGCGGCATTCGTCTCAGCGCCTGGCAATTAGTATAGGAGCACTGTGTTTGACTTCTCTGGATGTTTCCCAGGCGAGTTATTGACAAGTAAATCCTAGACGCTCGATCTTGGTTATTTTCGCTTTCGCGGCTGGCAGTAAAAGAACCATGTTTCTGTGAATAACTCCTGAACCGTAAGTCCTAGACGCTCGCTCTTGGCTGCATTCGATTCAGCTCGTGGCAGCCAGTCTAAAAAACACTATCTTGGACTTCTCTGCATGTTTCCCAGGCGAGCAATTGGCAGCATGTTCTTAACCATGTTTCTGTGAATAACTCCTGAACCGTAAGTCCTAGACGCTCGCTCTTGGCTGCATTCGATTCAGCTCGTGGCAGCCAGTCTAAAAAACACTATCTTGGACTTCTCTGCATGTTTCCCAGGCGAGCAATTGGCAGCATGTTCAGAACCATGTTTCTGTGAATAACTCCTGAACCGTAAGTCACAGACGCTCGCTCTTGGCTGCTTTCGATTCAGCTCGTGGCAGCCAGTCTAAAAAACACTATCTTGGACTTCTCTGCATGTTCCTAAGGCAAATGTTTCTAAAGCTAATTCTTGAACCGTAAGTCCTAGACGCTCGATCTTGGCGGCATTCGTCTCAGCGCCTGGCAATTAGTATAGGAGCACTGTGTTTGACTTCTCTGGATGTTTCCCAGGCGAGTTATTGACAAGTAAATCCTAGACGCTCGATCTTGGTTATTTTCGCTTTCGCGGCTGGCAGTAAAAGAACCATGTTTCTGTGAATAACTCCTGAACCGTAAGTCCTAGACGCTCGCTCTTGGCTGCATTCGATTCAGCTCGTGGCAGCCAGTCTAAAAAACACTATCTTGGACTTCTCTGCATGTTTCCCAGGCGAGAAATTGGCAGCATGTTCAGAACCATGTTTCTGTGAATAACTCCTGAACCGTAAGTCCTAGACGCTCGATCTTGGCGGCATTCGTCTCAGCGCCTGGCAATTAGTATAGGAGCACTGTGTTTGACTTCTCTGGATGTTTCCCAGGCGAGTTATTGACAAGTAAATCCTAGACGCTCGATCTTGGTTATTTTCGCTTTCGCGGCTGGCAGTAAAAGAACCATGTTTCTGTGAATAACTCCTGAACCGTAAGTCCTAGACGCTCGCTCTTGGCTGCATTCGATTCAGCTCGTGGCAGCCAGTCTAAAAAACACTATCTTGGACTTCTCTGCATGTTTCCCAGGCGAGCAATTGGCAGCATGTTCAGAACCATGTTTCTGTGAATAACTCCTGAACCGTAAGTCCTAGACGCTCGCTCTTGGCTGCATTCGATTCAGCTCGTGGCAGCCAGTCTAAAAAACACTATCTTGGACTTCTCTGCATGTTTCCCAGGCGAGCAATTGGCAGCATGTTCAGAACCATGTTTCTGTGAATAACTCCTGAACCGTAAGTCCTAGACGCTCGCTCTTGGCTGCATTCGATTCAGCTCGTGGCAGCCAGTCTAAGAAACACTATCTTGGACTTCTCTGCATGTTTCCCAGCCGAGCAATTGGCAGCATGTTCAGAACCATGTTTCTGTGAATAACTCCTGAACCGTAAGTCCTAGACGCTCGCTCTTGGCTGCATTCGATTCAGCTCGTGGCAGCCAGTCTAAAAAACACTATCTTGGACTTCTCTGCATGTTTCCCAGGCGAGAAATTGGCAGCATGTTCAGAACCATGTTTCTGTGAATAACTCCTGAACCGTAAGTCCTAGACGCTCGATCTTGGCGGCATTCGTCTCAGCGCCTGGCAATTAGTATAGGAGCACTGTGTTTGACTTCTCTGGATGTTTCCCAGGCGAGTTATTGACAAGTAAATCCTAGACGCTCGATCTTGGTTATTTTCGCTTTCGCGGCTGGCAGTAAAAGAACCATGTTTCTGTGAATAACTCCTGAACCGTAAGTCCTAGACGCTCGCTCTTGGCTGCATTCGATTCAGCTCGTGGCAGCCAGTCTAAAAAACACTATCTTGGACTTCTCTGCATGTTTCCCAGACGAGAAATTGGCAGCATGTTCAGAACCATGTTTCTGTGAATAACTCCTGAACCGTAAGTCCTAGACGCTCGATCTTGGCGGCATTCGTCTCAGCGCCTGGCAATTAGTATAGGAGCACTGTGTTTGACTTCTCTGGATGTTTCCCAGGCGAGTTATTGACAAGTAAATCCTAGACGCTCGATCTTGGTTATTTTCGCTTTCGCGGCTGGCAGTAAAAGAACCATGTTTCTGTGAATAACTCCTGAACCGTAAGTCCTAGACGCTCGCTCTTGGCTGCATTCGATTCAGCTCGTGGCAGCCAGTCTAAAAAACACTATCTTGGACTTCTCTGCATGTTTCCCAGGCGAGAAATTGGCAGCATGTTCAGAACCATGTTTCTGTGAATAACTCCTGAACCGTAAGTCCTAGACGCTCGCTCTTGGCTGCATTCGATTCAGCTCGTGGCAGCCAGTCTAAAAAACACTATCTTGGACTTCTCTGCATGTTTCCCAGGCGAGAAATTGGCAGCATGTTCAGAACCATGTTTCTGTGAATAACTCCTGAACCGTAAGTCCTAGACGCTCGCTCTTGGCTGCATTCGATTCAGCTCGTGGCAGCCAGTCTAAAAAACACTATCTTGGACTTCTCTGCATGTTTCCCAGGCGAGAAATTGGCAGCATGTTCAGAACCATGTTTCTGTGAATAACTCCTGAACCGTAAGTCCTAGACGCTCGCTCTTGGCTGCATTCGATTCAGCTCGTGGCAGCCAGTCTAAAAAACACTATCTTGGACTTCTCTGCATGTTTCCCAGGCGAGAAATTGGCAGCATGTTCAGAACCATGTTTCTGTGAATAACTCCTGAACCGTAAGTCCTAGACGCTCGCTCTTGGCTGCATTCGATTCAGCTCGTGGCAGCCAGTCTAAAAAACACTATCTTGGACTTCTCTGCATGTTTCCCAGGCGAGCAATTGGCAGCATGTTCAGAACCATGTTTCTGTGAATAACTCCTGAACCGTAAGTCCTAGACGCTCGCTCTTGGCTGCATTCGATTCAGCTCGTGGCAGCCAGTCTAAAAAACACTATCTTGGACTTCTCTGCATGTTTCCCAGGCGAGAAATTGGCAGCATGTTCAGAACCATGTTTCTGTGAATAACTCCTGAACCGTAAGTCCTAGACGCTCGATCTTGGCGGCATTCGTCTCAGCGCCTGGCAATTAGTATAGGAGCACTGTGTTTGACTTCTCTGGATGTTTCCCAGGCGAGTTATTGACAAGTAAATCCTAGACGCTCGATCTTGGTTATTTTCGCTTTCGCGGCTGGCAGTAAAAGAACCATGTTTCTGTGAATAACTCCTGAACCGTAAGTCCTAGACGCTCGCTCTTGGCTGCATTCGATTCAGCTCGTGGCAGCCAGTCTAAAAAACACTATCTTGGACTTCTCTGCATGTTTCCCAGACGAGAAATTGGCAGCATGTTCAGAACCATGTTTCTGTGAATAACTCCTGAACCGTAAGTCCTAGACGCTCGATCTTGGCGGCATTCGTCTCAGCGCCTGGCACTTAGTATAGGAGCACTGTGTTTGACTTCTCTGGATGTTTCCCAGGCGAGTTATTGACAAGTAAATCCTAGACGCTCGATCTTGGTTATTTTCGCTTTCGCGGCTGGCAGTAAAAGAACCATGTTTCTGTGAATAACTCCTGAACCGTAAGTCCTAGACGCTCGATCTTGGCTGCATTCGATTCAGCTCGTGGCAGCCAGTCTAAAAACACTATCTTGGACTTCTCTGCATGTTTCCCAGGCGAGCAATTGGCAGCATGTTCAGAACCATGTTTCTGTGAATAACTCCTGAACCGTAAGTCCTAGACGCTCGCTCTTGGCTGCATTCGATTCAGCTCGTGGCAGCCAGTCTAAAAAACACTATCTTGGACTTCTCTGCATGTTTCCCAGGCGAGCAATTGGCAGCATGTTCAGAACCATGTTTCTGTGAATAACTCCTGAACCGTAAGTCCTAGACGCTCGCTCTTGGCTGCATTCGATTCAGCTCGTGGCAGCCAGTCTAAAAAACACTATCTTGGACTTCTCTGCATGTTTCCCAGGCGAGCAATTGGCAGCATGTTCAGAACCATGTTTCTGTGAATAACTCCTGAACCGTAAGTCACAGACGCTCGCTCTTGGCTGCATTCGATTCAGCTCGTGGCAGCCAGTCTAAAAAACACTATCTTGGACTTCTCTGCATGTTCCTAAGGCAAATGTTTCTAAAGCTAATTCTTGAACCGTAAGTCCTAGACGCTCGATCTTGGCGGCATTCGTCTCAGCGCCTGGCAATTAGTATAGGAGCACTGTGTTTGACTTCTCTGGATGTTTCCCAGGCGAGTTATTGACAAGTAAATCCTAGACGCTCGATCTTGGTTATTTTCGCTTTCGCGGCTGGCAGTAAAAGAACCATGTTTCTGTGAATAACTCCTGAACCGTAAGTCCTAGACGCTCGCTCTTGGCTGCATTCGATTCAGCTCGTGGCAGCCAGTCTAAAAAACACTATCTTGGACTTCTCTGCATGTTTCCCAGGCGAGCAATTGGCAGCATGTTCAGAACCATGTTTCTGTGAATAACTCCTGAACCGTAAGTCCTAGACGCTCGCTCTTGGCTGCATTCGATTCAGCTCGTGGCAGCCAGTCTAAAAAACACTATCTTGGACTTCTCTGCATGTTTCCCAGGCGAGCAATTGGCAGCATGTTCAGAACCATGTTTCTGTGAATAACTCCTGAACCGTAAGTCACAGACGCTCGCTCTTGGCTGCTTTCGATTCAGCTCGTGGCAGCCAGTCTAAAAAACACTATCTTGGACTTCTCTGCATGTTCCTAAGGCAAATGTTTCTAAAGCTAATTCTTGAACCGTAAGTCCTAGACGCTCGATCTTGGCGGCATTCGTCTCAGCGCCTGGCAATTAGTATAGGAGCACTGTGTTTGACTTCTCTGGATGTTTCCCAGGCGAGTTATTGACAAGTAAATCCTAGACGCTCGATCTTGGTTATTTTCGCTTTCGCGGCTGGCAGTAAAAGAACCATGTTTCTGTGAATAACTCCTGAACCGTAAGTCCTAGACGCTCGCTCTTGGCTGCATTCGATTCAGCTCGTGGCAGCCAGTCTAAAAAACACTATCTTGGACTTCTCTGCATGTTTCCCAGGCGAGAAATTGGCAGCATGTTCAGAACCATGTTTCTGTGAATAACTCCTGAACCGTAAGTCCTAGACGCTCGATCTTGGCGGCATTCGTCTCAGCGCCTGGCAATTAGTATAGGAGCACTGTGTTTGACTTCTCTGGATGTTTCCCAGGCGAGTTATTGACAAGTAAATCCTAGACGCTCGATCTTGGTTATTTTCGCTTTCGCGGCTGGCAGTAAAAGAACCATGTTTCTGTGAATAACTCCTGAACCGTAAGTCCTAGACGCTCGCTCTTGGCTGCATTCGATTCAGCTCGTGGCAGCCAGTCTAAAAAACACTATCTTGGACTTCTCTGCATGTTTCCCAGGCGAGCAATTGGCAGCATGTTCAGAACCATGTTTCTGTGAATAACTCCTGAACCGTAAGTCCTAGACGCTCGCTCTTGGCTGCATTCGATTCAGCTCGTGGCAGCCAGTCTAAAAAACACTATCTTGGACTTCTCTGCATGTTTCCCAGGCGAGAAATTGGCAGCATGTTCAGAACCATGTTTCTGTGAATAACTCCTGAACCGTAAGTCCTAGACGCTCGATCTTGGCGGCATTCGTCTCAGCGCCTGGCAATTAGTATAGGAGCACTGTGTTTGACTTCTCTGGATGTTTCCCAGGCGAGTTATTGACAAGTAAATCCTAGACGCTCGATCTTGGTTATTTTCGCTTTCGCGGCTGGCAGTAAAAGAACCATGTTTCTGTGAATAACTCCTGAACCGTAAGTCCTAGACGCTCGCTCTTGGCTGCATTCGATTCAGCTCGTGGCAGCCAGTCTAAAAAACACTATCTTGGACTTCTCTGCATGTTTCCCAGACGAGAAATTGGCAGCATGTTCAGAACCATGTTTCTGTGAATAACTCCTGAACCGTAAGTCCTAGACGCTCGATCTTGGCGGCATTCGTCTCAGCGCCTGGCAATTAGTATAGGAGCACTGTGTTTGACTTCTCTGGATGTTTCCCAGGCGAGTTATTGACAAGTAAATCCTAGACGCTCGATCTTGGTTATTTTCGCTTTCGCGGCTGGCAGTAAAAGAACCATGTTTCTGTGAATAACTCCTGAACCGTAAGTCCTAGACGCTCGCTCTTGGCTGCATTCGATTCAGCTCGTGGCAGCCAGTCTAAAAAACACTATTTTGGACGTCTCTGCATGTTTCCCAGGCGAGCAATTGGCAGCATGTTCAGAACCATGTTTCTGTGAATAACTCCTGAACCGTAAGTCCTAGACGCTCGCTCTTGGCTGCATTCGATTCAGCTCGTGGCAGCCAGTCTAAAAAACACTATCTTGGACTTCTCTGCATGTTTCCCAGGCGAGAAATTGGCAGCATGTTCAGAACCATGTTTCTGTGAATAACTCCTGAACCGTAAGTCCTAGACGCTCGCTCTTGGCTGCATTCGATTCAGCTCGTGGCAGCCAGTCTAAAAAACACTATCTTGGACTTCTCTGCATGTTTCCCAGGCGAGAAATTGGCAGCATGTTCAGAACCATGTTTCTGTGAATAACTCCTGAACCGTAAGTCCTAGACGCTCGCTCTTGGCTGCATTCGATTCAGCTCGTGGCAGCCAGTCTAAAAACACTATCTTGGACTTCTCTGCATGTTTCCCAGGCGAGAAATTGGCAGCATGTTCAGAACCATGTTTCTGTGAATAACTCCTGAACCGTAAGTCCTAGACGCTCGCTCTTGGCTGCATTCGATTCAGCTCGTGGCAGCCAGTCTAAAAAACACTATCTTGGACTTCTCTGCATGTTTCCCAGGCGAGCAATTGGCAGCATGTTCAGAACCATGTTTCTGTGAATAACTCCTGAACCGTAAGTCCTAGACGCTCGCTCTTGGCTGCATTCGATTCAGCTCGTGGCAGCCAGTCTAAAAAACACTATCTTGGACTTCTCTGCATGTTTCCCAGGCGAGAAATTGGCAGCATGTTCAGAACCATGTTTCTGTGAATAACTCCTGAACCGTAAGTCCTAGACGCTCGATCTTGGCGGCATTCGTCTCAGCGCCTGGCAATTAGTATAGGAGCACTGTGTTTGACTTCTCTGGATGTTTCCCAGGCGAGTTATTGACAAGTAAATCCTAGACGCTCGATCTTGGTTATTTTCGCTTTCGCGGCTGGCAGTAAAAGAACCATGTTTCTGTGAATAACTCCTGAACCGTAAGTCCTAGACGCTCGCTCTTGGCTGCATTCGATTCAGCTCGTGGCAGC
>NW_027462401.1:0-56394 GCF_050947455.1 Rhinoderma darwinii
GGTATGGTAGTATGCTCGGGTATGATGGGTATGGTAGTATGCTCGTGTATGATGGGTATGGTAGTATGCTCGTGTATGATGGGTATGGTAGTATGCTCGTGTATGATGGGTATGGTAGTATGCTCGTGTATGATGGGTATGGTAGTATGGTCGTGTATGATGGGTATGGTAGTATGCTCTTGTATGATGGGTATGGTAGTATGCTCGTGTATGATGGGTATGGTAGTATGCTCGTGTATGATGGGTATGGTAGTATGCTCGTGTATGATGGGTATGGTAGTATGCTCGTGTATGTTGGGTATGCTAGTATGCTCGTGTATGATGGGTATGGTAGTATGCTCGTGTATGATGGGTATGGTAGTATGCTCGTGTATGATGGGTATGGTAGTATGCTCGTGTATGATGGGTATGGTAGTATGCTCGTGTATGTTGGGTATGGTAGTATGCTCGTGTATGATGGGTATGGTAGTATGCTCGTGTATGATGGGTATGGTAGTATGGTCGTGTATGATGGGTATGGTAGTATGCTCGTGTATGATGGGTATGGTAGTATTCTTGTGTATGATGGGTATGGTAGTATGCTCGTGTATGATGGGTATGGTAGTATGCTCGTGTATGATGGGTATGGTAGTATGCTCGTGTATGATGGGTATGGTAGTATGCTCGTGTATGATGGGTATGGTAGTATGCTCGTGTATGATGGGTATGGTAGTATGCTCGTGTATGATGGGTATGGTAGTATGCTCGTGTATGATGGGTATGGTAGTATGCTCGTGTACAGCTGTGGTGCTGGAGGATGACTTTGCAGGGTGATATGTTGAGTTGCTGGGAGTCTGCTACTTACATGGGAGGGAACAGCTGCAGCTCCACCGCCCCCCCCCTTTTCTTGACCCCACATGTAACCCGCAGCCCGAGCGAAACCAGACAGCGACTTATACACAGCAGAGCAGCCGCAAGTTTCCATCACCCCGAGTATATAAGAGCCCGGCGCACAACGAGAACCGCGGACCAACACCCCGGTGAGCCACATCTGTTATATAAAAGAAGCGGATGACTGGATGGAGAGACTGTTTATGTTGTAACCAGAAATGGCTGATAACAGGGAGCAATAGACTGTTCACTTGTCCAGCAGTCAGACTCAAGTCTGAAGTGGCTGATAACAGGGAGAAATAGTGTGTGGTCTCCTGTACAGAAGACGGAGAGAAGACGGACGGCACGTGGAGGGTTGCGTTACATATTGAAGTTACAAGACCTGGACGAGAGCAGCGGGGGCAGATCTAGGGGCGGCTGTCATCCAACTTTTCTACACTCCTGAATAGATATGACGATGCAAGATCCTGGGGGTCTTTTAATTCCAGGGAAATATGTCCAAGCGTCATATACAGCCAAGGGTTAATGGATCCGTCTGGTTCTCTGTTATCAGCCCTGGTGCCAGCTCTGGCCACTACAGATCCTGGAAAATCCCATCTGTCAAATATTTCCTTTCCACATAAACGATTACACAACCACCGATGACGTCATAGCTGCAGAACGTCTAACTATAATAACCCCCCCCCCCCCCCCACACACTAAATTATTATATACAATTATAAAAAGCATGCTGGTGTAACCTGGGTATCTTCTGTATATAATTATATATGTACAGCTGGTGTAAGTTATACATCTTCTTGTATATAGTGATATGAAGCATGCTGGTGTAACCTGGGCATCTTCTGTATATAATTATATATGTACAGCTGGTATAAGTTATACATCTTCTTGTATATAGTGATATGGAGCATGCTGGTATAACCTGGGTATCTTCTGTATATAATTATATATGTACAGCTGGTATAAGTTATACATCTTCTTGTATATAGTGATATGGAGCATGCTGGTATAACCCGGGTATCCTCTGTATATAATTATATATGTACAGCTGGTATAAGTTATACATCTTCTTGTATATAGTGATATGGAGCATGCTGGTATAACCTGGGTATCTTCTGTATATAATTATATATGTACAGCTGGTATAAGTTATACATCTTCTTGTATATAGTGATATGGAGCATGCTGGTATAACCTGGGTATCTTCTGTATATAATTATATATGTACAGCTGGTATAAGTTATACATCTTCCTGTATATAGTGATATGGAGCATGCTGGTATAACCTGGGTATCTCCTGTATATAATTATATATGTACAGCTGGTGTAAGTTATACATCTTCCTGTATATAGTGATATGGAGCATGCTGGTATAACCTGGGCATCTTCTGTATATAATTATATATGTACAGCTGGTATAAGTTATACATCTTCCTGTATATAGTGATATGGAGCATGCTGGTATAACCTGGGTATCTTCTGTATATAATTATATATGTAAAGCTGGTATAAGTTATACATCTTCTTGTATATAGTGATATGGAGCATGCTGGTATAACCTGGGTATCTTCTGTATATGATTATATATGTATAGCTGGTATAAGTTACACATCTTCTTGTATATAGTGATATGGAGCATGCTGGTATAACCTGGGTATCTTCTGTATATAATTATATATGTACAGCTGGTATAAGTTATACATCTTCTTGTATATAGTGATATGGAGCATGCTGGTATAACCTGGGTATCTTCTGTATATAATTATATATGTACAGCTGGTATAAGTTATACATCTTCCTGTATATAGTGATATGTAGCATGCTGGTATAACCTGGGTATCTTCTGTATATAATTATATATGTACAGCTAGTATAAGTTATACATCTTCCTGTATATAATGATATGGAGCATGCTGGTATAACCTGGGTATCTCCTGTATATAATTATATATGTACAGCTGGTATAAGTTATACATCTTCCTGTATATAGTGATATGGAGCATGCTGGTATAACCTGGGTATCTTCTGTATATAATTATATATGTACAGCTGGTATAAGTTATACATCTTCTTGTATATAGTGATATGGAGCATGCTGGTATAACCAGGGTATCTTCTGTATATAATTATATATGTACAGCTGGTATAAGTTATACATCTTCTTGTATATAGTGATATGGAGCATGCTGGTATAACCTGGGTATCTCCTGTATATAATTATATATGTACAGCTGTTATATTATACATCTTCTTGTATATAGTGATATGGAACATGCTAGTATAACCTGGGTATCTTCTGTATATAATTATATATGTACAGCTGGTATAAGTTATACATCTTCTTGTATATAGTGATATGAGGCATGCTGGTATAACCTGGGTATCTCCTGTATATAATTATATATGTACAGCTGGTATAAGTTATACATCTTCTTGTATATAGTGATATGGAGCACGCTGGTATAACCTGGGTATCTTCTGTATATAATTATATATGTACAGCTGGTATAAGTTATACATCTTCTTGTATATAGTGATATGAGGCATGCTGGTATAACCTGGGTATCTTCTGTATATAATTATATATGTACAGCTGGTATAAGTTATACATCTTCCTGTATATAGTGATATGGAGCATGCTGGTATAACCTGGGTATCTTCTGTATATAATTATATATGTACAGCTGGTATAAGTTATACATCTTCTTGTATATAGTGATATGGAGCATGCTGGTATAACCTGGGTATCTCCTGTATATAATTATATATGTACAGCTGGTATAAGTTATACATCTTCTTATATATAGTGATATGGAGCATGCTGGTATAACCTGGGTATCTCCTATATATAATTATATATGTGCAGCTGGTATAAGTTATACATCTTCTTGTATATAGTGGTATGGAGCATGCTGGTATAACCTGGGTATCTTCTGTATATAATTATATATGTACAGCTGGTATAAGTTATACATCTTCTTGTATATAGTGATATGGAGCATGCCGGTATAACCTGAGTATCTTCTGTATATAATTCTATATGTACAGCTGGTATAAGTTATACATCTTCTTGTATATAGTGATATGGAGCATGCTGGTATAACCTGGGTATTGTATATAATTATATATGTACAGCTGGTATAAGTTATACATCTTCCTGTATATAGTGATATGGAGCATGCTGGTATAAACTGGGTATCTTCTGTATATAATTATATATGTACGGCTGGTATAAGTTATACATCTTCTTGTATATAGTGATATGGAGCATGCTGGTATAACCTGGGTATCTCCTGTATATAATTATATATGTACAGCTGGTATAAGTTATACATCTTCCTGTATATAGTGATATGGAGCACGCTGGTATAACCTGGGTATCTTCTGTATATATTATATATGTACAGCTGGTATAAGTTATACATCTTCTTGTATATAGTGATATGGAGCATGCTGGTATAACCTGGGTATCTTCTGTATATAATTATATATGTACAGCTGGTATAAGTTATACATCTTCTTGTATATAGTGATATGGAGCATGCTGGTATAACCTGGGTATCTTCTTGTATATAATTATATATGTACAGCTGGTATAAGTTATACATCTTCTTGTATATAGTGATATGGAGCATGCTGGTATAACCTGGGTATCTTCTGTATATAATTATATCTGTACAGCTGGTATCAGTTATACATCTTCTTGTATATAGTGATATGGAGCATGCTGGTATAACCTGGGTATCTTCTGTATATAATTATATATGTACAGCTGGTATAAGTTATACATCTTCTTGTATATAGTGATATGGAGCATGCTGGTAGAACCTGGGTATCTTCTGTATATAATTATATATGTACAGCTGGTATAAGTTCTACATCTTCCTGTATATAGTGATATGGAACATGCTGGTATAACCTGGGTATCTTCTGTATATAATTATATATGTACAGCTGGTATAAGTTATACATCTCCCTGTATATAGAGATATGGAGCATGCCGGTATGACCTGGGTATCTCCTGTATATAATTATATATGTACAGCTGGTATAAGTTATACATCTTCTTATATATAGTGATATGGAGCATGCTGGTATAACCTGGGTATCTCCTATATATAATTATATATGTGCAGCTGGTATAAGTTATACATCTTCTTATATATAGTGATATGGAGCAGGCTGGTATAACCTGGGTATCTTCTGTATATAATTATATATGTACAGCTGGTATAAGTTATACATCTTCTTGTATATAGTGATATGGAGCATGCTGGTATAACCTGGGTATCTCCTGTATATAATTATATATGTACAGCTGGTATAAGTTATACATCTTCTTATATATAGTGATATGGAGCATTCTGGTATAACCTGGGTATCTCCTATATATAATTATATATGTGCAGCTGGTATAAGTTATACATCTTCTTATATATAGTGATATGGAGCAGGCTGGTATAACCTGGGTATCTTCTGTATATAATTATATATGTACAGCTGGTATAAGTTATACATCTTCCTGTATATAGTGATATGGAGCATGCTGGTATAACCTGGGTATCTTCTGTATATAATTATATATGTACAGCTGGTATAAGTTATACATCTTCCTGTATATAGTGATATGGAGCATGCTGGTATAACCTGGGTATCTTCTGTATATAATTATATATGTACAGCTGGTATAACCTGGGTATCTTCTGTATATAATTATATATGTACAGCTGGTATAAGTTATACATCTTCTTGTATATAGTGATATGGAGCATGCTGGTATAACCTGGGTATCTTCTGTATATAATTATATATGTACAGCTGGTATAAGTTATACATCTTCTTGTATATAGTGATATGGAGCAGGCTGGTATAACCTGGGTATCTTCTGTATATAATTATATATGTACAGCTGGTATAAGTTATACATCTTCTTGTATATAGTGATATGGAGCATGCTGGTATAACCTGGGTATCTCCTGTATATAATTATATATGTACAGCTGGTATAAGTTATACATCTTCTTATATATAGTGATATGGAGCATGCTGGTATAACCTGGGTATCTCCTATATATAATTATATATGTGCAGCTGGTATAAGTTATACATCTTCTTATATATAGGGATATGGAGCATGCTGGTATAACCTGGGTATCTTCTGTATATAATTATATATATGTACAGCTGGTATATTATACATCTTCTTGTATATAGTGATATGGAGCATGCTGGTATAAACTGGGTATCTTCTGTATATAATTATATATGTACGGCTGGTATAAGTTATACATCTTCTTGTATATAGTGATATGGAGCATGCTGGTATAACCTGGGTATCTCCTGTATATAATTATATATGTACAGCTGGTATAAGTTATACATCTTCCTGTGTATAGTGATATGGAGCACGCTGGTATAACCTGGGTATCTTCTGTATATATTATATATGTACAGCTGGTATAAGTTATACATCTTCTTGTATATAGTGATATGGAGCATGCTGGTATAACCTGGGTATCTTCTGTATATAATTATATATGTACAGCTGGTATAAGTTATACATCTTCTTGTATATAGTGATATGGAGCATGCTGGTATAACCTGGGTATCTTCTTGTATATAATTATATATGTACAGCTGGTATAAGTTATACATCTTCTTGTATATAGTGATATGGAGCATGCTGGTATAACCTGGGTATCTTCTGTATATAATTATATCTGTACAGCTGGTATCAGTTATACATCTTCTTGTATATAGTGATATGGAGCATGCTGGTATATCCTGGGTATCTTCTATATATAATTATATATGTACAGCTGGTATAAGTTATACATCTTCTTGTATATAGTGATATGGAGCATGCTGGTATAACCTGGGTATCTTCTGTATATAATTATATATGTACAGCTGGTATAAGTTATACATCTCCCTGTATATAGTGATATGGAGCATGCTGGTATAACCTGGGTATCTCCTGTATATAATTATATATGTACAGCTGGTATAAGTTATACATCTTCCTGTATATAGTGATATGGAGCATGCTGGTATAACCTGGGTATCTTCTGTATATAATTATATATGTACAGCTGGTATAAGTTATACATCTTCTTGTATATAGTGATATGGAACATGCTGGTATAACCTGGGTATCTCCTGTATATAATTATATATGTACAGCTGGTATAAGTTATACATCTCCCTGTATATAGTGATATGGAGCACGCTGGTATAACCTGGGTATCTTCTGTGTATAATTATATATGTACAGCTGGTATAAGTTATACATCTTCTTGTATATAGTAATATGGAGCATGCTGGTATAACCTGGGTATCTCCTGTATATAATTATATATGTACAGCTGGTGTAAGTTATACATCTTCTTGTATATAGTAATATGGAGCATGCTGGTATAACCTGGGTATCTCCTGTATATAATTATATATATACAGCTGTTATAACCTGGGTATCTTCTTTATATAATTATATATATACAGCTGGTATAAGTTATACATCTTCTTGTATATAGTGATATGGAGCATGCTGGTATAACCTGGGTATCTTCTGTATATAATTATATATCTACAGCTGGTATAAGTTATACATCTTCTTGTATACAGTGATATGGAGCATGCTGGTATAACCTGGGTATCTTCTGTATATAATTATATATGTACAGCTGGTATAAGTTATATCTTCTTGTATATAGTGATATGGAGCATGCTGGTATAACCTGGGTATCTCCTGTATATAATTATATATGTACAGCTGGTATAAGTTACACATCTTCTTGTATATAGTGATATGGAGCATGCTGGTATGATCCTGGGTATCTTCTGTATATAATTATATATGTACAGCTGGTATAAGTTATACATCTTCCTGTATATAGTGATATGGAGCACGCTGGTATAACCTGGGTATCTTCTGTATATAATTATATATATATACAGCTGGTATAAGTTATACATCTTCTTGTATATAGTGATATTGAGCATGCTGGTATAACCTGGGTATCTTCTGTATATAATTATATATGTGCAGCTGGTATAAGTTATACATCTTCTTGTATATAGTGATATGGAGCATGCTGGTATAACCTGGGTATCTCCTGTATATAATTATATATGTACAGCTGGTATAAGTTATACATCTTCTTGTATATAGTGATATGGCGCATGCTGGTATAACCTGGGTATGTTCTGTTTATAATTATATATGTACAGCTGGTATAAGTTATACATCTTCTTGTATATAGTGATATGGAGCATGCTGGTATAACCTGGGTATCTTCTGTATATAATTATATATGTACAGCTGGTATAAGTTATACATCTTCCTGTATACAGTGATATGGAGCATGCTGGTATAACCTGGGTATCTCCTGTATATAATTATATATGTACAGCTGGTATAAGTGATACATCTTCTTGTATATAGTGATCTGGAGCATGCTGGTATAACCTGGGTATCTTCTGTATATAATTATATATGTACAGCTGGTATAAGTTATACATCTTCTTGTATATAGTGATATGGAGCATGCTGGTATAACCTGGGTATCTTCTGTATATAATTATATATGTGCAGCTGTTATAAGTTATACATCTTCTTGTATATAGTGATATGGAGCATGCTGGTATAACCTGGGTATCTTCTGTATATAATTATATATGTACAGCTGGTATAAGTTATACATCTTCTTGTATATAGTGATATGGAGCATGCTGGTATAACCTGGGTATCTTCTGTATATAATTATATATGTACAGCTGGTATAAGTTATACATCTTCTTGTATATAGTGATATGGAGCATGCTGGTATAACCTGGGTATCTCCTGTATATAGTTATATATGTACAGCTGGTATAAGTTATACATATTCCTGTATATAGTGATATGGAGCATGCTGGTATAACCTGGGTATCTTCTGTATATAATTATATATGTACAGCTGGTATAAGTTATACATCTTCTTGTATATAGTGATATGGAGCATGCTGGTATAACCTGGGTATCTTCTGTATATAATTATATATGTACAGCTGGTATAAGTTATACATCTTCTTGTATATAGTGATATGGAGCATGCTGGTATAACCTGGGTATCTCCTGTATATAGTTATATATGTACAGCTGGTATAAGTTATACATCTTCTTGTATATAGTGATATGGAACATGCTGGTATAACCTGGGTATCTTCTGTATATAATTATATATGTACAGCTGGTATAAGTTATACATATTCCTGTATATAGTGATATGGAGCATGCTGGTATAACCTGGGTATCTTCTGTATATAATTATATATGTACAGCTGGTATAAGTTATACATCTTCCTGTATATAGTGATATGGAGCATGCTGGTATAACCTGGGTATCTCCTGTATATAGTTATATATGTACAGCTGGTATAAGTTATACATCTTCTTGTATATAGTGATATGGAACATGCTGGTATAACCTGGGTATCTTCTGTATATAATTATATATGTACAGCTGGTATAAGTTATACATATTCCTGTATATAGTGATATGGAGCATGCTGGTATAACCTGGGTATCTTCTGTATATAATTATATATGTACAGCTGGTATAAGTTATACATCTTCCTGTATATAGTGATATGGAGCATGCCGGTATAACCTGGGTATCTCCTGTATATAATTATATATGTACAGCTGGTATAAGTTATACATCTTCCTGTATATAGTGATATGGAGCATGCTGGTATAACCTGGGTATCTTCTGTATATAATTATATATGTACAGCTGGTATAAGTTATACATCTTCCTGTATATAGTGATATGGAGCATGCTGGTATAACCTGGGTATCTTCTGTATATAATTATATATGTACAGCTGGTATAAGTTATACATCTTCTTGTATATAGTGATATGGAGCATGCTGGTATAACCTGGGTATCTTCTGTATATAATTATATATGTACAGCTGGTATAAGTTATACATCTTCCTGTATATAGTGATATGGAGCATGCTGGTATAACCTGGGTATCTTCTGTATATAATTATATATGTACAGCTGGTATAAGTTATACATCTTCTTGTATATAGTGATATGGAGCATGCTGGTATAACCTGGGTATCTTCTGTATATAATTATATATGTACAGCTGGTATAAGTTATACATCTTCCTGTATATAGTGATATGGAGCATGCTGGTATAACCTGGGTATCTTCTGTATATAATTATATATGTACAGCTGGTATAAGTTATACATCTTCCTGTATATAGTGATATGGAGCATGCTGGTATAACCTGGGTATCTTCTGTATATAATTATATATGTACAGCTGGTATAAGTTATACATCTTCTTGTATATAGTTATATGGAGCATGCTGGTATAACCTGGGTATCTTCTGTATATAATTATATATGTACAGCTGGTATAAGTTATACATCTTCCTGTATATAGTGATATGGAGCATGCTGGTATAACCTGGGTATCTTCTGTATATAATTATATATGTATAGCTGGTATAAGTTATACATCTTCCTGTATATAGTGATATGGAGCATGCTGGTATAACCTGGGTATCTTCTGTATGTAATTATATATGTACAGCTGGTATAAGTTATACATCTTCCTGTATATAGTGATATGGAGCATGCTGGTATAACCTGGGTATCTCCTGTATATAATTATATATGTACAGCTGGTATAAGTTATACATCTTCTTGTATAAAGTGATATGGAGCATGCTGGTGTAACCTGGGTATCTTCTGTATATAATTATATATGTACAGCTGGTATAAGTTATACATCTTCCTGTATATAGTGATATGGAGCATGCTGGTATAACCTGGGTATCTTCTGTATATAATTATATATGTACAGCTGGTATAAGTTATGCATCTTCTTGGATATAGTGATATGGAGCACGCTGGTATAACCTGGGTATCTTCTGTATATAATTATATATGTACAGCTGGTATAAGTTATACATCTTCTTGTATATAGTGATATGGAGCATGCTGGTATAACCTGGGTATCTTCTGTGTATAATTATATATGTACAGCTGGTATAAGTTATACATCTTCTTGTATATAGTGATATGGAGCATGCTGGTATAACCTGGGTATCTTCTGTGTATAATTATATATGTACAGCTGGTATAAGTTATACATCTTCTTGTATATAGTGATATGGAGCATGCTGGTATAACCTGGGTATCTTCTGTATATAATTATATATGTACAGCTGGTATAAGTTATACATCTTCTTGTATATAGTGATATGGAGCATGCTGGTATAGCCTGGGTATCTTCTGTATATAATTATATATGTACAGCTGGTATAAGTTATACATCTTCCTGTATATAGTGATATGGAGCATGCTGATATAACCTGGGTATCTTCTGTATATAATTATATATGTACGGCTGGTATAAGTTATACATCTTCCTGTATATAGTGATATGGAGCATGCTGGTATAACCTGGGTATCTTCTGTATATAATTATATATGTACAGCTGGTATAAGTTATACATCTTCTTGTATATAGTGATATGGAGCATGCTGGTATAACCTGGGTATCTTCTGTATATAATTATATATGTACAGCTGGTATAAGTTATACATCTTCTTGTATATAGTGATATGGAGCATGCTGGTATAACCTGGGTATCTTCTGTATATAATTATATATGTACAGCTGGTATAAGTTATACATCTTCCTGTATATAGTGATATGGAGCATGCTGGTATAACCTGGGTATCTTCTGTATATAATTATATATGTACGGCTGGTATAAGTTATACATCTTCCTGTATATAGTAATATGGAGCATGCTGGTATAACCTGGGTATCTTCTGTATATAATTATATATGTACAGCTGGTATAAGTTATACATCTTGTATATAGTGATATGGAGCATGCTGGTATAACCTGGGTGTCTTCTGTATATAATTATATATGTACAGCTGGTATAAGTTATACATCTTGTATATAGTGATATGGAGCATGCTGGTATAACCTGGGTATCTTCTGTATATAATTATATATGTACAGCTGGTATAAGTTATACATCTTCCTGTATATAGTAATATGGAGCATGCTGGTATAACCTGGGTATCTTCTGTATATAATTATATATGTACAGCTGGTATAAGTTATACATCTTCCTGTATATAGTGATATGGAGCATGCTGGTATAACCTGGGTATCTTCTGTATATAATTATATATGTGCAGCTGGTATAAGTTATACATCATCTTGTATATAGTGATATGGAGCATGCTGGTATAACCTGGGTATCTTCTGTATATAATTATATATGTGCAGCTGGTATAAGTTATACATCTTCTTGTATATAGTGATATGGAGCATGCTGGTATAACCCGGGTATCTTCTGTATATAATTATATATGTACAGCTGGTATAAGTTATACATCTTCTTGTATATAGTGATATGGAGCATGCTGGTATAACCTGGGTATCTTCTGTATATAATTATATATGTACAGCTGGTATGTTATAAATCTTCTTGTATATAGTGATATGGAGCATGCTGGTATAACCTGGGTATCTTCTGTATATAATTATATATGTATAGCTGGTATAAGTTATACATCTTCTTGTATACAGTGATATGGAGCATGCTGGTATAACCTGGGTATCTTCTGTATATAATTATATATGTACAGCTGGTATAAGTTATACATCTTCTTGTATATAGTGATATGGAGCATGCTGGTATAACCTGGGTATCTTCTGTATATAATTATATATGTGCAGCTGTTATAAGTTATACATCTTCTTGTATATAGTGATATGGAGCATGCTGGTATAACCTGGGTATCTTCTGTATATAATTATATATGTGCAGCTGTTATAAGTTATACATCTTCTTGTATATAGTGATATGGAGCATGCTGGTATAACCTGGGTATCTTCTGTATATAATTATATATGTACAGCTGGTATAAGTTATACATCTTCTTGTATATAGTGATATGGAGCATGGTGGTATAACCTGGGTATCTTCTGTATATAATTATATATGTACAGCTGGTATAAGTTATACATCTTCTTGTATATAGTGATATGGAGCATGCTGGTATAACCTGGGTATCTCCTGTATATAGTTATATATGTACAGCTGGTATAAGTTATACATCTTCTTGTATATAGTGATATGGAGCATGCTGGTATAACCTGGGTATCTTCTGTATATAATTATATATGTACAGCTGGTATAAGTTATACATCTTCCTGTATATAGTGATATGGAACATGCTGGTATAACCTGGGTATCTTCTGTATATAATTATATATGTACAGCTGGTATAAGTTATACATCTTCTTGTATATAGTGATATGGAGCATGCTGGTATAACCTGGGTATCTCCTGTATATAGTTATATATGTACAGCTGGTATAAGTTATACATCTTCTTGTATATAGTGATATGGAACATGCTGGTATAACCTGGGTATCTTCTGTATATAATTATATATGTACAGCTGGTATAAGTTATACATATTCCTGTATATAGTGATATGGAGCATGCTGGTATAACCTGGGTATCTTCTGTATATAATTATATATGTACAGCTGGTATAAGTTATACATCTTCCTGTATATAGTGATATGGAGCATGCTGGTATAACCTGGGTATCTTCTGTATATAATTATATATGTACAGCTGGTATAAGTTATACATCTTCTTGTATATAGTGATACGGAGCATGCTGGTATAACCTGGGTATCTCCTGTATATAATTATATATGTACAGCTGGTATACGTTATACATCTTCTTGTATATAGTGATATGGAGCATGCTGGTATAACCTGGGTATCTTCTGTATATAATTATATATGTACAGCTGGTATAAGTTATACACATTCCTGTATATAGTGATATGGAGCATGCTGGTATAACCTGGGTATCTTCTGTATATAATTATATATGTACAGCTGGTATAAGTTATACATCTTCTTGTATATAGTGATATGGAGCATGCTGGTATAACCTGGGTATCTTCTGTATATAATTATATATGTACAGCTGGTATAAGTTATACATCTTCTTGTATATAGTGATATGGAGCATGCTGGTATAACCTGGGTATCTCCTGTATATAGTTATATATGTACAGCTGGTATAAGTTATACATCTTCTTGTATATAGTGATATGGAACATGCTGGTATAACCTGGGTATCTTCTGTATATAATTATATATGTACAGCTGGTATAAGTTATACATATTCCTGTATATAGTGATATGGAGCATGCTGGTATAACCTGGGTATCTTCTGTATATAATTATATATGTACAGCTGGTATAAGTTATACATCTTCCTGTATATAGTGATATGGAGCATGCTGGTATAACCTGGGTATCTCCTGTATATAATTATATATGTACAGCTGGTATAAGTTATACATCTTCCTGTATATAGTGATATGGAACATGCTGGTATAACCTGGGTATCTCCTGTATATAATTATATATATACAGCCGGTATAAGTTATACATCTTCTTGTATATAGTGATAAGGAGCATGCTGGTATAACCTGGGTATCTTCTGTATATAATTATATATGTACAGATGGTATAAGTTATACATCTTCCTGTATATAGTGATATGGAGCATGCCGGTATAACCTGGGTATCTCCTGTATATAATTATATATGTACAGCTGGTATAAGTTATACATCTTCCTGTATATAGTGATATGGAACATGCTGGTATAACCTGGGTATCTTCTGTATATAATTATATATGTACAGCTGGTATAAGTTATACATCTCCCTGTATATAGTGATATGGAGCATGCTGGTATAACCTGGGTATCTCCTGTATATAATTATATATGTACAGCTGGTATAAGTTATACATCTTCCTGTATATAGTGATATGGAACATGCTGGTATAACCTGGGTATCTCCTGTATATAATTATATATGTACAGCCGGTATAAGTTATACATCTTCTTGTATATAGTGATAAGGAACATGCTGGTATAACCTGGGTATCTCCTGTATATAATTATATATGTACAGCCGGTATAAGTTATACATCTTCTTGTATATAGTAATATGGAGCATGCTGGTATAACCTGGGTATCTCCTGTATATAATTATATATGTACAGCTGGTATAAGTTATACATCTTCTTGTATATAGTAATATGGAGCATGCTGGTATAACCTGGGTATCTCCTGTATATAATTATATATGTACAGCTGGTATAAGTTATACATCTTCCTGTATATAGTGATATGGAGCATGCTGGTATAACCTGGGTATCTTCTGTATATAATTATATATGTACAGCTGGTATAAGTTATACATCTTCTTGTATATAGTGATATGGGGCATGCTGGTATAACCTGGGTATCTTCTGTATATAATTATATATGTACAGCTGGTATAAGTTATACATCTTCTTGTATATAGTGATATGGAGCATGCTGGTATAACCTGGGTATCTTCTGTGTATAATTATATATGTACAGCTGGTATAAGTTATACATCTTCTATATAGTGACATGGAGCATGCTGGTATAACCTGGGTATCTTCTGTATATAATTATATATGTACTGCTGGTATAAGTTACACATCTTCTTGTATATAGTGATATGGAGCATGCTGGTATAACCTGGGTATCTCCTGTATATAATTATATATATACAGCTGGTATAACCTGGGTATCTTCTGTATATAATTATATATATACAGCTGGTATAAGTTATACATCTTCTTGTATATAGTGATATGGAGCATGCTGGTATAACCTGGGTATCTCCTGTATATAATTATATATGTACAGCTGGTATAAGTTACACATCTTCTTGTATATAGTGATATGGAGCATGCTGGTATAACCTGGGTATCTCCTGTATATAATTATATATGTACAGCTGGTATAAGTTACACATCTTCTTGTATATAGTGATATGGAGCATGCTGGTATAACCTGGGTATCTTCTGTATATAATTATATATGTACAGCTGGTATAAGTTATACATCTTCCTGTATATAGTGATATGGAGCATGCTGGTATAACCTGGGTATCTTCTGTATATAATTATATATGTGCAGCTGGTATAAGTTATACATCTTCTTGTATATAGTGATATGGAGCATGCTGGTATAACCCGGGTATCTTCTGTATATAATTATATATGTACAGCTGGTATAAGTTATACATCTTCCTGTATATAGTGATATGGAGCATGCTGGTATAACCTGGGTATCTCCTGTATATAATTATATATGTACAGCTGGTATAAGTTATACATCTTCCTGTATATAGTGATATGGAGCATGCTGGTATAACCTGGGTATCTTCTGTATATAATTATATATGTACAGCTGGTATAAGTTATACATCTTCTTGTATATAGTGATATGGAGCATGCTGGTATAACCTGGGTATCTTCTGTATATAATTATATATGTACAGCTGGTATAAGTTATACATCTTCTTGTATATAGTGATATGGAGCATGCTGGTATAACCTGGGTATCTCCTGTATATAGTTATATATGTACAGCTGGTATAAGTTATACATCTTCTTGTATATAGTGATATGGAACATGCTGGTATAACCTGGGTATCTTCTGTATATAATTATATATGTACAGCTGGTATAAGTTATACATATTCCTGTATATAGTGATATGGAGCATGCTGGTATAACCTGGGTATCTTCTGTATATAATTATATATGTACAGCTGGTATAAGTTATACATCTTCCTGTATATAGTGATATGGAGCATGCTGGTATAACCTGGGTATCTCCTGTATATAGTTATATATGTACAGCTGGTATAAGTTATACATCTTCTTCTATATAGTGATATGGAACATGCTGGTATAACCTGGGTATCTTCTGTATGTAATTATATATGTACAGCTGGTATAAGTTATACATCTTCTTGTATATAGTGATATGGAGCATGCTGGTATAACCTGGGTATCTTCTGTATATAGTTATATATGTACAGCTGGTATAAGTTATACATCTTCTTGTATATAGTGATATGGAACATGCTGGTATAACCTGGGTATCTTCTGTATGTAATTATATATGTACAGCTGGTATAAGTTATACATCTTCCTGTATATAGTGATATGGAGCATGCTGGTATAACCTGGGTATCTTCTGTATGTAATTATATATGTACAGCTGGTATAAGTTATACATCTTCTTGTATATAGTGATATGGAGCATGGTGGTATAACCTGGGTATCTTCTGTATATAATTATATATGTACGGCTGGTATAAGTTATACATCTTCTTGTATATAGTGATATGGAGCATGCTGGTATAGCCTGGGTATCTTCTGTATATAATTATATATGTACGGCTGGTATAAGTTATACATCTTCCTGTATATAGTGATATGGAGCATGCTGGTATAACCTGGGTATCTTCTGTATATAATTATATATGTACGGCTGGTATAAGTTATACATCTTCCTGTATATAGTGATATGGAGCATGCTGGTATAACCTGGGTATCTTCTGTATATAATTATATATGTACAGCTGGTATAAGTTATACATCTTCTTGTATATAGTGATATGGAGCATGCTGGTATAACCTGGGTATCTTCTGTATATAATTATATATGTACAGCTGGTATAAGTTATACATCTTCTTGTATATAGTGATATGGAGCATGCTGGTATAACCTGGGTATCTTCTGTATATAATTATATATGTACGGCTGGTATAAGTTATACATCTTCCTGTATATAGTGATATGGAGCATGCTGGTATAACCTGGGTATCTTCTGTATATAATTATATATGTACAGCTGGTATAAGTTATACATCTTCCTGTATATAGTAATATGGAGCATGCTGGTATAACCTGGGTATCTCCTGTATATAGTTATATATGTACAGCTGGTATAAGTTATACATCTTCTTGTATATAGTGATATGGAACATGCTGGTATAACCTGGGTATCTTCTGTATATAATTATATATGTACAGCTGGTATAAGTTATACATATTCCTGTATATAGTGATATGGAGCATGCTGGTATAACCTGGGTATCTTCTGTATATAATTATATATGTACAGCTGGTATAAGTTATACATCTTCCTGTATATAGTGATATGGAGCATGCTGGTATAACCTGGGTATCTCCTGTATATAGTTATATATGTACAGCTGGTATAAGTTATACATCTTCTTGTATATAGTGATATGGAACATGCTGGTATAACCTGGGTATCTTCTGTATATAATTATATATGTACAGCTGGTATAAGTTATACATCTTCCTGTATATAGTGATATGGAGCATGCTGGTATAACCTGGGTATCTTCTGTATGTAATTATATATGTACAGCTGGTATAAGTTATACATCTTCTTGTATATAGTGATATGGAGCATGGTGGTATAACCTGGGTATCTTCTGTGTATAATTATATATGTACAGCTGGTATAAGTTATACATCTTCTTGTATATAGTGATATGGAGCATGCTGGTATAACCTGGGTATCTTCTGTATATAATTATATATGTACAGCTGGTATAAGTTATACATCTTCTTGTATATAGTGATATGGAGCATGCTGGTATAACCTGGGTATCTTCTGTGTATAATTATATATGTACAGCTGGTATAAGTTATACATCTTCTTGTATATAGTGATATGGAGCATGCTGGTATAACCTGGGTATCTTCTGTATATAATTATATATGTACAGCTGGTATAAGTTATACATCTTCTTGTATATAGTGATATGGAGCATGCTGGTATAGCCTGGGTATCTTCTGTATATAATTATATATGTACGGCTGGTATAAGTTATACATCTTCCTGTATATAGTGATATGGAGCATGCTGGTATAACCTGGGTATCTTCTGTATATAATTATATATGTACGGCTGGTATAAGTTATACATCTTCCTGTATATAGTGATATGGAGCATGCTGGTATAACCTGGGTATCTTCTGTATATAATTATATATGTACAGCTGGTATAAGTTATACATCTTCTTGTATATAGTGATATGGAGCATGCTGGTATAACCTGGGTATCTTCTGTATATAATTATATATGTACAGCTGGTATAAGTTATACATCTTCTTGTATATAGTGATATGGAGCATGCTGGTATAACCTGGGTATCTTCTGTATATAATTATATATGTACGGCTGGTATAAGTTATACATCTTCCTGTATATAGTGATATGGAGCATGCTGGTATAACCTGGGTATCTTCTGTATATAATTATATATGTACAGCTGGTATAAGTTATACATCTTCCTGTATATAGTAATATGGAGCATGCTGGTATAACCTGGGTATCTTCTGTATATAATTATATATGTGCAGCTGGTATAAGTTATACATCTTCTTGTATATAGTGATATGGAGCATGCTGGTATAACCTGGGTATCTTCTGTATATAATTATATATGTACAGCTGGTATAAGTTACACATCTTCCTGTATATAGTGATATGGAGCATGCTGGTATAACCTGGGTATCTTCTGTATATAATTATATATGTACCGCTGGTATAAGTTACACATCTTCTTGTATATAGTGATATGGAGCACGCTGGTATAACCTGGGTATCTTCTGTATATAATTATATATGTACAGCTGGTATAAGTTATATATCTTCTTGTATATAGTGATATGGAGCGTGCTGGTATAACCTGGGTATGTTCTGCATATAATTATATATGTACAGCTGGTATAAGTTATACATCTTCCTGTATATAGTGATATGGAGCGTGCTGGTATAACCTGGGTATCTTCTGTATATAATTATATATGTACAGCTGGTATAAGTTATACATCTTCTTGTATATAGTGATATGGAGCATGCTGGTATAACCTGGGTATCTTCTGTATATAATTATATATGTACAGCTGGTATAAGTTATACATCTTCCTGTATATAGTGATATGGAGCATGCTGGTATAACCTGGGTATCTTCTGTATATAATTATATATGTACAGCTGGTATAAGTTATACATCTTCTTGTATATAGTGATATGGAGCATGCTGGTATAACCTGGGTATCTTCTGTATATAATTATATATGTACAGCTGGTATAAGTTATACATCTTCCTGTATATAGTGATATGGAGCATGCTGGTATAACCTGGGTATCTTCTGTATATAATTATATATGTACAGCTGGTATAAGTTATACATCTTCTTGTATATAGTGATATGGAGCATGCTGGTATAACCTGTGTATCTCCTGTATATAATTATATATGTACAGCTGGTATAAGTTATACATCTTCCTGTATATAGTGATATGGGGCATGCTGGTATAACCTGGGTATCTTCTGTATATAATTATATATGTACAGCTGGTATAAGTTATACATCTTCTTGTATATAGTGATATGGAGCATGCTGGTATAACCTGGGTATCTTCTGTATATAATTATATATGTACAGCTGGTATAAGTTATACATCTTCTTGTATATAGTGATATGGAGCATGCTGGTATAACCTGGGTATCTTCTGTATATAATTATATATGTACAGCTGGTATAAGTTATACATCTTCCTGTATATAGTGATATGGAGCCTGCTGGTATAACCTGGGTATCTTCTGTATATAATTATATATGTACAGCTGGTATAAGTTATACATCTTCCTGTATATAGTGATATGGAGCATGCTGGTATAACCTGGGTATCTTCTGTATATAATTATATATGTACAGCTGGTATAAGTTATACATCTTCTTGTATATAGTAATATGGAGCATGCTGGTATAACCTGGGTATCTTCTGTATATAATTATATATGTACAGCTGGTATAAGTTATACATCTTCTTGTATATAGTAATATGGAGCATGCTGGTATAACCTGGGTATCTTCTGTATATAATTATATATGTACAGCTGGTATTAGTTACACATCTTCTTGTATATAATTATATGGAGCATGCTGGTATAACCTGGGTATCTTCTGTATATAATTATATATGTACAGCTGGTATAAGTTATACATCTTCCTGTATATAGTGATATGGAGCATGCTGGTATAACCTGGGTATCTCCTGTATATAATTATATATGTACAGCTGGTATAAGTTATACATCTTCTTGTATATAGTGATATGGAGCATGCTGGTATAACCTGGGTATCTTCTGTATATAATTATATATGTACAGCTGGTATAAGTTATACATCTTCTTGTATATAGTGATATGGAGCATGCTGGTATAACCTGGGTATCTTCTGTATATAATTATATATGTACAGCTGGTATAAGTTATACATCTTCCTGTATATAGTGATATGGAGCATGCTGGTATAACCTGGGTATCTCCTGTATATAATTATATATGTACAGCTGGTATAAGTTATACATCTTCTTGTATATAGTGATATGGAGCATGCTGGTATAACCTGGGTATCTTCTGTATATAATTATATATGTACAGCTGGTATAAGTTATACATCTTCTTGTATATAGTGATATGGAGCATGCTGGTATAACCTGGGTATCTCCTGTATATAATTATATATGTACAGCTGGTATAAGTTATACATCTTCTTGTATATAGTGATATGGAGCATGCTGGTATAACCTGGGTATCTTCTGTATATAATTATATATGTACAGCTGGTATAAGTTATACATCTTCTTGTATATAGTGATATGGAGCATGCTGGTATAACCTGGGTATCTTCTGTATATAATTATATATGTACAGCTGGTATAAGTTATACATCTTCTTGTATATAGTGATATGGAGCATGCTGGTATAACCTGGGTATCTTCTGTATATAATTATATATGTACAGCTGGTATAAGTTATACATCTTCTGTATATAGTGATATGGAGCATGCTGGTATAACCTGGGTATCTTCTGTATATAATTATATATGTACAGCTGGTATAAGTTATACATCTTCTTGTATATAGTGATATGGAGCATGCTGGTATAACCTGGGTATCTTCTGTATATAATTATATATGTACAGCTGGTATAAGTTATACATCTCCTTGTATATAGTGATATGGAGCATGCTGGTATAGCCTGGGTATCTTCTGTATATAATTATATATGTACAGCTGGTATAAGTTATACATCTTCTTGTATATAGTGATATGGAGCATGCTGGTATAACCTGGGTATCTCCTGTATATAATTATATATGTATAGCTGGTATAAGTTATACATCTTCCTGTATATAGTGATATGGAGCATGCTGGTATAACCTGGGTATCTCCTGTATATAATTATATATGTATAGCTGGTATAAGTTATACATCTTCCTGTATATAGTGATATGGAGCATGCTGGTATAACCTGGGTATCTCCTGTATATAATTATATATGTATAGCTGGTATAAGTTATACATCTTCCTGTATATAGTGATATGGAGCATGCTGGTATAACCTGGGTATCTTCTGTATATAATTATATATGTACAGCTGGTATAAGTTATACATATTCCTGTATATAGTGATATGGAGCATGCTGTTATAACCTGGGTATCTTCTGTATATAATTATATATGTATAGCTGGTATAAGTTATACATCTTCTTGTATATAGTGATATGGAGCATGCTGGTATAACCTGGGTATCTTCTGTATATAATTATATATGTACAGCTGGTATAAGTTATACATCTTCTTGTATATAGTGATATGGAGCATGCTGGTATAACCTGGGTATCCTGTATATAATTATATATGTATAGCTGGTATAAGTTATACATCTTCCTGTATATAGTGATATGGAGCATGCTGGTATAACCTGGGTATCTTCTGTATATAATTATATATGTACAGCTGGTATAAGTTATACATATTCCTGTATATAGTGATATGGAGCAGGCTGGTATAACCTGGGTATCTTCTGTATATAATTATATATGTATAGCTGGTATAAGTTATACATCTTCTTGTATATAGTGATATGGAGCATTCTGTTATAACCTGGGTATCTTCTGTATATAATTATATATGTACAGCTGGTATAAGTTATACATCTTCTTGTATATAGGGATATGGAGCATGCTGGTATAACCTGGGTATCTTCTGTATATAATTATATATGTACAGCTGGTATAAGTTATACATCTTCTTGTATATAGTGATATGGAGCATGATGGTATAACCTGGGTATCTTCTGTATATAATTATATATGTACAGCTGGTATAAGTTATACATCTTCTTGTATATAGTGATATGGAGCATGCTGGTATAACCTGGGTATCTTCTGTATATAATTATATATGTACAGCTGGTATAAGTTACACATCTTCTTGTATATAGTGATATGGAGCATGCTGGTATAACCTGGGTATCTTCTGTATATAATTATATATGTACAGCTGGTATAAGTTATACATCTTCTTGTATATAGTGATATGGAGCATGCTGGTATAACCTGGGTATCTCCTGTATATAATTATATATGTACAGCTGGTATAAGTTATACATCTTCTTGTATATAGTGATATGGAGCATGCTGGTATAACCTGGGTATCTTCTGTATATAATTATATATGTACAGCTGGTATAAGTTATACATCTTCCTGTATATAGTGATATGGAGCATGCTGGTATAACCTGGGTATCTTCTGTATATAATTATATATGTACAGCTGGTATAAGTTATACATCTTCTTGTATATAGTGATATGGAGCATGCTGGTATAACCTGGGTATCTTCTGTATATAATTATATATGTACAGCTGGTATAAGTTATACATCTTCTTGTATATAGTGATATGGAGCATGCTGGTATAACCTGGGTATCTTCTGCATATAATTATATATGTACAGCTGGTATAAGTTATACATCTTCTTGTATATAGTGATATGGAGCATGCTGGTATAACCTGGGTATCTTCGGTATATAATTATATATGTACAGCTGGTATAAGTTATACATCTTCCTGTATATAGTGATATGGAGCATGCTGGTATATCCTGGGTATCTTCTGTATATAATTATATATGTACAGCTGGTATAAGTTATACATCTTCTTGTATGTAGTGATATGGAGCATGCTGGTATAACCTGGGTATAGACTGTATATAATTATATATGTACAGCTGGTATAAGTTATACATCTCCCTGTATATAGTGATATGGAGCATGCTGGTATAACCTGGGTATCTCCTGTATATAATTATATATGTACAGCTGGTATAAGTTATACATCTTCCTGTATATAGTGATATGGAACATGCTGGTATAACCTGGGTATCTTCTGTATGTAATTATATATGTACAGCTGGTATAAGTTATACATCTTCCTGTATATAGTGATATGGAACATGCTGGTATAACCTGGGTATCTTCTGTATATAATTATATATGTACAGCTGGTATAAGTTATACATCTCCCTGTATATAGTGATATGGAGCATGCTGGTATAACCTGGGTATCTCCTGTATATAATTATATATGTACAGCTGGTATAAGTTATACATCTTCCTGTATATAGTGATATGGAACATGCTGGTATAACCTGGGTATCTCCTGTATATAATTATATATGTACAGCCGGTATAAGTTATACATCTTCTTGTATATAGTGATAAGGAACATGCTGGTTTAACCTGGGTATCTTCTGTATATAATTATATATGTACAGCTGGTATAAGTTATACATCTTCTTGTATATAGTGATATGGAGCATGCTGGTTTAACCTGGGTATCTTCTGTATATAATTATATATGTACAGCTGGTATAAGTTATACATCTTCTTGTATACAGTGATATGGAGCATGCTGGTATAACCTGGGTATCTTCTGTATATAATTATATATGTACAGCTGGTATAAGTTATACATCTTCTTGTATATAGTGATATGGAGCATGCTGGTTTAACCTGGGTATCTTCTGTATATAATTATATATGTACAGCTGGTATAAGTTATACATCTTCTTGTATATAATGATATGGAGCATGCTGGTATAACCTGGGTATCTCCTGTATATAATTATATATGTATAGCTGGTATAAGTTATACATCTTCCTGTATATAGTGATATGGAGCATGCTGGTATAACCTGGGTATCTTCTGTATATAATTATATATGTACAGCTGGTATAAGTTATACATCTTCCTGTATATAGTGATATGGAGCATGCTGGTATAACCTGGGTATCTTCTGTATATAATTATATATGTACAGCTGGTATAAGTTATACATCTTCTTGTATATAATGATATGGAGCATGCTGGTATAACCTGGGTATCTTCTGTATATATAATTATATATGTACAGCTGGTATAAGTTATACATCTTCTTGTATATAGTGATATGGAGCATGCTGGTATAACCTGGGTATCTTCTGTATATAATTATATATGTACATCTGGTATAAGTTATACATCTTCTTGTATATAGTGATATGGAGCATGCTGGTATAACCTGGGTATCTTCTGTATATAATTATATATGTACAGCTGGTATAAGTTATACATATTCCTGTATATAGTGATATGGAGCATGCTGGTATAACCTGGGTATCTCCTGTATATAATTATATATGTACTGCTGGTATAAGTTATACATCTTCTTGTATATAGTGATATGGAGCATGCTGGTATAACCTGGGTATCTTCTGTATATAATTATATATGTACAGCTGGTATAAGTTATACATATTCCTGTATATAGTGATATGGAGCATGCTGGTATAACCTGGGTATCTTCTGTATATAGTTATATATGTACAGCTGGTATAAGTTATACATCTTCCTGTATATAGTGATATGGAGCATGCTGGTATAACCTGGGTATCTTCTGTATATAATTATATATGTACAGCTGGTATAAGTTATACATCTTCTTGTATATAGTGATATGGAGCATGCTGGTGTAACCTGGGTATCTTCTGTATATAATTATATATGTACAGCTGGTATAAGTTATACATCTTCCTGTATATAGTGATATGGAGCATGCTGGTATAACACGGGTATCTTCTGTATATAATTATATATGTACAGCTGGTATAAGTTATACATCTTCTTGTATATAGTGATATGGAGCATGCTGGTATAACACGGGTATCTTCTGTATATAATTATATATGTACAGCTGGTATAAGTTATACATCTTCCTGTATATAGTGATATGGAGCATGCTGGTATAACCTGGGTATCTCCTGTGTATAATTATATATGTACAGCTGGTATAAGTTATACATCTTCCTGTATATAGTGATATGGAGCATGCTGGTATAACCTGGGTATCTCCTGTATATAATTATATATGTACAGCTGGTGTAAGTTATACATCTTCTTGTATATAGTGATATGGAGCATGCTGGTATAACCTGGGTATCTTCTGTATATAATTATATATGTACGGCTGGTATAAGTTATACATCTTCCTGTATATAGTGATATGGAGCATGCTGGTATAACCTGGGTATCTTCTGTATATAATTATATATGTACAGCTGGTATAAGTTATACATCTTCTTGTATATAGTGATATGGAGCATGCTGGTATAGCCTGGGTATCTCCTGTATATAATTATATATGTACAGCTGGTATAAGTTATACATCTTCTTGTATATAGTGATATGGAGCATGCTGGTATAACCTGGGTATCTCCTGTGTATAATTATATATGTACAGCTGGTATAAGTTATACATCTTCTTATATATAGTGATATGGAGCATGCTGGTATAACCTGGGTATCTTCTGTATATAATTATATATGTACAGCTGTTATAAGTTATACATCTTCTTGTATATAGTGATATGGAGCATGCTGGTATAACACGGGTATCTTCTGTATATAATTATATATGTACAGCTGGTATAAGTTATACATCTTCTTGTATATAGTGATATGGAGCATGCCGGTATAACCTGGGTATCTTCTGTATATAATTATATATGTACAGCTGGTATAAGTTATACATCTTCTTATATATAGTGATATGGAGCATGCTGGTATAACCTGGGTATCTTCTGTATATAATTATATATGTACAGCTGGTATAAGTTATACATCTTCTTGTATATAGTGATATGGAGCATGCTGGTATAACCTGGGTATCTTCTGTATATAATTATATATGTACAGCTGGTATAAGTTATACATCTTCCTGTATATAATGATATGGAGCATGCTGGTATAACCTGGGTATCTTCTGTATATAATTATATATGTACAGCTGGTATAAGTTATACATCTTCTTGTATATAGTGATATGGAGCACGCTGGTATAACCTGGGTATCTTCTGTGTATAATTATATATGTACAGCTGGTATAAGTTATACATCTTCCTGTATATAGTGATATGGAGCATGCTGGTATAACCTGGGTATCTCCTGTGTATAATTATATATGTACAGCTGGTATAAGTTATACATCTTCTTATATATAGTGATATGGAGCATGCTGGTATAACCTGGGTATCTTCTGTATATAATTATATATGTACAGCTGGTATAAGTTATACATCTTCTTATATATAGTGATATGGAGCATGCTGGTATAACCTGGGTATCTCCTGTATATAATTATATACCGTTACTTTTATATGTGTGAGTGCCTCTCTGACTGGATGCGGGGTCCAGACTGGGGGGGTGTACTTTGTACAGGGGGTCTGCACTGGGGGGGGGGTGTACTTTGTAGAGGGGGGTCTGACCTGGGGGGGGTTGTACTTTGTAGAGGGGGGTCTGCACGGAGTGGGGCACTGGGGGGGGGGGGGGGTGTACTTTGTACAGGGTGGTCCGCACTTGTTTTAGTTTCACTTTTCTTTCCCCTGCAGATTTTGGGTGGTCTGGAGACGTGTGAGCAGGATGTCCGCTCTGAGGGGCGTCGTCTTCTTCCTCTGTGAGTATTTGTGTCCTCTGATGTCGCCCCCTCCCCGGTACTCCGGACCCTTCATGTGGGGGCCCCACGTCACACAATTCTTCATGAAGCTGATAAGTCCAGTGGCCCACGGCTGATTGGTCAGGATTTCTCCCACAATTCCCTGCTCTGCATCACTCCCCTGTATGGGAGGAGCCTATAGTTCTGTTCATCCTGAGCCTCCAGATTCATGAAAAGAATGTCAGAACTGCAGTGAAGACTGACACTTGTGTATTGCAGGTGTGCTGGGGAGGACGGCGGTGATTTTGGACGAGTGTCGGATCATAGAACTGATAAGTCGTAAACTGATGATTGAAAACCGCGTCATGTACCTGGTGAGTCTGAAGCCGCCGCCGGACCCCGGTGATTGTATGTCATCCACTCCCAGCTGGATGGGCCTGAGTGACAGGCGGGGGGGACGGGTCACATAGTCATAAGTAAGTACACCCCGTGTGAAGACCTTATCTGCTCCGCAGTCACATTGAAATAATTATTTATTAGCTACAAATGTCACAGATATTTAATAAGTAAGTGCCCCCCACATGTACCACCACCACCACTAGAGGGAGCTGAGATTAGACGAGCTACGGCAGATCCGGTGTCATGGCGAGGACGTTCTAGAGACGCTGCACACATGACATCTACATGGGAGGAGACTACCGCTGCCAGGAGGAACAACAGAGCAAGGGCTTATTCAGAGGACGGTGCTATACGAGGTTTTTATTGTGGGATTACTCCTGTGACTGCGGCGCGGACGTGATTACCACTTTACACGGGGGGCACGGACTTCCCCACATAACTGTATTATTGATACGGCTGGAAATATCCAGAACTGCGAGCGGCTGAAGGTCACATGACAGAGGTGTGGGGGGGGTGTATCCGCCATATTACCGCTTTCTGGCCACGCCTCTATTCCTGTAATAACACAAGATGACAGTGGGCGGTGATGAATATGGCGCAGGGTCCTAGTGACGGACTCGTGATATTAACCATCTTCCCGGCTTCTCGTTGCAGCGCGACTTCTTCCCGATAGATTATCAGCTGCCTGTGAAGTACGAGGAGATCCTGCGCTGTCAGAACGTCACCAGCCTGGTATAACTCCGCCGCCTCCTGCCAATGTTACGTGTTATATCATGTGTGTCCTGTCGCCCGGCGGCACAAGGTGGAGACTTACCCCCTGTAGTGTGGTCAGGGCAGCCGGGAGACTGATGTCAGACTGGGGTCCCCCAGAAGAGACGACCCCGGGGCCCCGCTCCCTCCATACAGGACACGGCCGCTGCTAATTGTTGGGATCATCAATCAGATCTGATCGATTATCACTGACTCCTCCCACAAGAAATAGACCCGAGTGGCGGCTGATCGGCTCCATGTAGGGTCGTCTTCTGCTGGATCATTGGGGCCAATAATGTGTCAGAGCCGGGGCCCCCAGAGATCCTATAGTGCCCTGGGCGGCTGACAACATGGAGAACAATCTGTAAGCTGACTCTTCATCCGGGGTGTTTGTTCCGGACGTGGCGGGAAGTCTCGGACATGGACAGCGAAGACGCCGCATCTTCCCCCGTTCCGAGACGCAACTAAATTCTGCCCCCTGGAGCGCCCGATACAGCGAAGACTTAGGAGCCTCAAACACCAGCGTGTTCAGTCCGTACGTCGGCCGCTTTTCCCGGACCGAACACACAGCAGGGAGCCGGGCGCCTGGTCTCATAGTTATCTGTCACGCTACGTGTCCCTGCCTCTCCGCGGGACTATTGTCCCGTACTGAAAACACGATTACAGATCACTATGACGCTAGAAGCGCGGCTCCCTGCAGTGCGTTCGGTCCGGGAAATGCGGGCGACGTACTGAGCGTATATCACGGACCAGACACGCTCGTGTGCGAGGCTCCTTATCCCTCTCCCTTCTGGCCCGACAAATCCCTGACATTATTAGGACGTTTTCAGCAGTTAGTGGAGATCCGGGACTGTGCGGACCTGAGGAGACTGTCAGCATGGAGGTGACCGCTACCTACCAGGCTACCGCTCTCCCTGAAGAGATTTTTTCATAATCAAAATTTTTTATTATGAGTTTTCTAATTACAAACCGATGAAAGAACAAATGTCCACGAGAAAAAATCTTCATAGAGCGATAATAATAATCGTACAAACGAGCAAAACCGTGCGCTGGAAAGATGAGGGACGAACGGAACGTCACGATGTCTCCGCATAAAACCGCAGCAAAATACGTAATAAAACAGGCGCCGCGCAAAACTAGAAACGACCAATAGAAAATGGGCATAAGAGCGGGGTAGAGCGCTCGGGTGTCCACATGAGGGTCACTATATCCGGTGGGCATCGTTTTTAGTGCGTACAGGACAATGAAATCTTAGGTCACCCGTGTAGCGGAATGTGGATCATGAAGACCACGTGACACGGCCATGAGACTCTATAAAGAAGATCCTCCACGGCCACAGACTCTCTAATAACGTCCGTACCAGTCCCTACTTTATACCCACTAGGGGACCAGGGATCAAGGACAGTAGTGTAACCCTCAGAGCCCACAATGGGCATAGAGATGGGAAACGGCCGCCAGGAAGATGGTAGACCGGACAGGAGGCCGTATCTCTCCGCAGCGCCAGCACGTGACCGACACCTCTGTTTTTTACGGCCGTTCTTGAATCAATAAAAAACGGCTCCAGAAGGGACATGCGCTCCTTTTTACGGGGCCTTTTTCCCCATTGAAATCAATGGCCAGATGTTTGGAGGCGTTCTGCTTCTGTTTTTTCAGCTGTTTTCCGGGGCGTTTATGGCCTGAAAAATGGCTGAAAATAAGTTGTGTGAACATACCCTTATAGTCCGATTACACACAGGAGGCGGGCATGACCGAGTCTTAAAGGGCCAGCACATCAAAAAATATACCTGCTGTCCTGCTTTCACCACAGGGGTAAATTCACATGTATCGTATGTCGCACGTCTTGTGTCTTAGGCCGGGTTCACACGAGGTCATTACGTCCGTAATGGACGGAACGTATTTCGGCCACAAGTCCCGGACCGAACACACTGCAGGGAGCCGGGCATCATAGTTATGTACAACGCTAGGAGTCCCGTGTCGCGCGTCCCGTGTGTTAGTCTCTCGTCTATCGTGTTTGATGTCGCACGTCTCGTGTCTTTTCGCACGTCTGTCGTTTTTTTCCGTTATTTCTGTATTTTTCGGATTACATCCAATGAATGTCTTTCCTGCAGATCAATGAAGGGATCACGGTGAAGGAGTTGCGCTTCCTGTGGGGCATCGTCAATGACAACGTGCTGCTGAGCATACGGAGCGCGCTACCCCAGAAACACCCCTCCCGCTCCTACATCAACGATCTGAAGGAAATATTTAAACTGCTGCATCTGGACGCTCAGGTACAACAAATGCGTCACTGGATGTCCATGAACTAAAGGGGAACTCCACCCAACACTCGTTATACAGAGTTCTGCAATGTCAGGATGTGTCATATGCTGCGGGAGATCACAGATGACCCACTGACCTAGATCTCCCGTGTCTTAAAATGCAGCTCTGGATGTCACTGGAGTATAATACATGATGTAATAGCAGAATTGTGGCTGCAGCTCTGTATGTGACTGGAGTATAAGGCATGATGTAACAAAATTGCGGCTGCAGCTCTGAATGTGACTGGAGTATAAGGCATGATGTAACAAAATTGCAGCTGCAGCTCTGAATGTGACTGGAGTATAAGGCATGATGTAACAAAATTGCAGCTGCAGCTCTGAATGTGACTGGAGTATAAGGGTGAGTTCACACTGAGTTTTTCCAAACGGAATTTTGAGGCAGATTTTCCTCTCCCTGCACGCCGATTTTCACAGCATTTTTCGCCCGCGGACATTGAGCGCCACGGGCATAAAACGCTGCGAAATACGCTTTCCCTGCCTCCCATTGATGTCAATGGGAGGTCAGAGCAGTAAACGCCCAAAGATAGGCCATTTCCATCTTTTCCAGCTCGCGGGGAAAAAAACGCCTCCGCCTCCCATTGAAATCCATAGGAGGCATTTTTGGCCGTTTTTTTGGCGTGGTTTCCGCGTCAAAATACTCAGTGTGAACTGGCCCTAAGACATGATGTAATAGCAGAATTGTGGCTGCAGTCCTGGATGTGACTGGAGGGTGAGGTGATGTAACAGCAGATTTGTGGCTGCAGTCCTGGATGTGACTGGAGGATGAGGTGATGTAACAGCAGATTTGTGGCTGCAGTTCTGGATGTGACTGGAGGGTGAGGTGATGTAACAGCAGATTTGTGGCTGCAGCCCTGGATGTGACTGGAGGATGAGGTGATGTAATAGCAGATTTGTGGCTGCAGTCCTGGATATGACTGGAGGATGAGGTGATGTAATAGCAGATTTGTGGCTGCAGTTCTGGATGTGACTGGAGGATGAGGTGATGTAATAGCAGATTTGTGGCTGCAGCTCTGGATGTGACTGGAGGATGAGGTGATGTAACAGCAGATTTGTGGCTGCAGTTCTGGATGTGACTGGAGGGTGAGGTGATGTAATAGCAGATTTGTGGCTGCAGTTCTGGATGTGACTGGAGGGTGAGGTGATGTAATAGCAGATTTGTGGCTGCAGTCCTGGATATGACTGGAGGATGAGGTGATGTAACAGCAGATTTGTGGCTGCAGTTCTGGATGTGACTGGAGGATGAGGTGATGTAACAGCAGATTTGTGGCTGCAGTTCTGGATGTGACTGGAGGATGAGGTGATGTAATAGCAGATTTGTGGCTGCAGCTCTGGATGTGACTGGAGGATGAGGTGATGTAACAGCAGATTTGTGGCTGCAGTTCTGGATGTGACTGGAGGGTGAGGTGATGTAATAGCAGATTTGTGGCTGCAGTTCTGGATGTGACTGGAGGGTGAGGTGATGTAATAGCAGATTTGTGGCTGCAGTCCTGGATATGACTGGAGGATGAGGTGATGTAACAGCAGATTTGTGGCTGCAGTTCTGGATGTGACTGGAGGATGAGGTGATGTAACAGCAGATTTGTGGCTGCAGTTCTGGATGTGACTGGAGGGTGAGGTGATGTAATAGCAGATTTGTGGCTGCAGTTCTGGATGTGACTGGAGGATGAGGTGATGTAATAGCAGATTTGTGGCTGCAGCTCTGGATGTGACTGGAGGATGAGGTGATGTAACAGCAGATTTGTGGCTGCAGTTCTGGATGTGACTGGAGGGTGAGGTGATGTAATAGCAGATTTGTGGCTGCAGTTCTGGATGTGACTGGAGGGTGAGGTGATGTAATAGCAGATTTGTGGCTGCAGTCCTGGATATGACTGGAGGATGAGGTGATGTAATAGCAGATTTGTGGCTGCAGTTCTGGATGTGACTGGAGGATGAGGTGATGTAATAGCAGATTTGTGGCTGCAGCTCTGGATGTGACTGGAGGATGAGGTGATGTAACAGCAGATTTGTGGCTGCAGTTCTGGATGTGACTGGAGGATGAGGTGATGTAATAGCAGATTTGTGGCTGCAGTTCTGGATGTGACTGGAGGATGAGGTGATGTAATAGCAGATTTGTGGCTGCAGTTCTGGATGTGACTGGAGGGTGAGGTGATGTAATAGCAGATTTGTGGCTGCAGTTCTGGATGTGACTGGAGGATGAGGTGATGTAATAGCAGATTTGTGGCTGCAGCTCTGGATGTGACTGGAGGATGAGGTGATGTAACAGCAGATTTGTGGCTGCAGTTCTGGATGTGACTGGAGGGTGAGGTGATGTAATAGCAGATTTGTGGCTGCAGCCCTGGATGTGACTGGAGGGTGAGGTGATGTAATAGCAGATTTGTGGCTGCAGTTCTGGATGTGACTGGAGGATGAGGTGATGTAACAGCAGATTTGTGGCTGCAGTTCTGGATGTGACTGGAGGGTGAGGTGATGTAATAGCAGATTTGTGGCTGCAGTTCTGGATGTGACTGGAGGATGAGGTGATGTAATAGCAGATTTGTGGCTGCAGCTCTGGATGTGACTGGAGGATGAGGTGATGTAACAGCAGATTTGTGGCTGCAGTTCTGGATGTGACTGGAGGGTGAGGTGATGTAATAGCAGATTTGTGGCTGCAGTTCTGGATGTGACTGGAGGGTGAGGTGATGTAATAGCAGATTTGTGGCTGCAGTCCTGGATATGACTGGAGGATGAGGTGATGTAATAGCAGATTTGTGGCTGCAGCTCTGGAGGTGACTGGAGGATGAGTTGATGTAACAGCAGAATTGCGGCTGCAGCTCTAGATGTGACTGGTGGGTGAGGTGATGTAACAGCAGATTTGTGGCTGCAGCCCTGGATGTGACTGGAGGATGAGGTGATGTAATAGCAGATTTGTGGCTGCAGCCCTGGATGTGACTGGAGGGTGAGGTGATGTAATAGCAGATTTGTGGCTGCAGCTCTGGATGTGACTGGAGGATGAGGTGATGTAACAGCAGATTTGTGGCTGCAGCCCTGGATGTGACTGGAGGATGAGGTGATGTAATAGCAGATTTGTGGCTGCAGCCCTGGATGTGACTGGAGGGTGAGGTGATGTAATAGCAGATTTGTGGCTGCAGCTCTGGATGTGACTGGAGGGTGAGGTGATGTAATAGCAGATTTGTGGCTGCAGTTCTGGATGTGACTGGAGGGTGAGGTGATGTAATAGCAGATTTGTGGCTGCAGCTCTGGATGTGACTGGAGGATGAGGTGATGTAATAGCAGATTTGTGGCTGCAGCTCTGGATGTGACTGGAGGGTGAGGTGATGTAACAGCAGATTTGTGGCTGCAGTTCTGGATGTGACTGGAGGGTGAGGTGATGTAATAGCAGATTTGTGGCTGCAGCCCTGGATGTGACTGGAGGATGAGGTGATGTAATAGCAGATTTGTGGCTGCAGCTCTGGATGTGACTGGAGGATGAGGTGATGTAATAGCAGATTTGTGGCTGCAGCTCTGGATGTGACTGGAGGATGAGGTGATGTAATAGCAGATTTGTGGCTGCAGCCCTGGATGTGACTGGAGGATGAGGTGATGTAACAGCAGATTTGTGGCTGCAGCTCTGGATGTGACTGGAGGATGAGGTGATGTAACAGCAGATTTGTGGCTGCAGCTCTGGATGTGACTGGAGGGTGAGGTGATGTAACAGCAGATTTGTGGCTGCCGCCCTGGATGTGACTGGAGGGTGAGGTGATGTAACAGCAGATTTGTGGCTGCCGCTCTGGATGTGACTGGAGGATGAGGTGATGTAACAGCAGATTTGTGGCTGCAGCTCTGGATGTGACTGGAGGGTGAGGTGATGTAACAGCAGATTTGTGGCTGCAGCTCTGGAGGTGACTGGAGGATGAGTTGATGTAACAGCAGAATTGCGGCTGCAGCTCTAGATGTGACTGGTGGGTGAGGTGATGTAACAGCAGATTTGTGGCTGCAGCCCTGGAGGTGACTGGAGGGTGGTGATGTAACAGCAGATTTGTGGCTGCAGCTCTGGATGTGACTGGAGGGTGAGGTGATGTAACTCCGGTGCGTGTTCTGGGTGGAGCTCCTCTTTCATGTGTCGGTCTCACATTATATAATTCTGTTTTTTGTCTCATTCTGACGGCAGCTGATGTGATGTTTTGTGGCTCATGCATGGCTCACTAACCCGCGCTTGTCCCGCCTAAGACTCCGCTCAGCCGCCATGTTTGTGGGTGGTGCCTTATAACAAGGTGAGGTCATCTTATAAATCTCATCATATAAAGCACGTCCGAGTACACAGTCCTTGTCCCCGAGATCTCCATGTCAGCAGATCTATGGTGGTGGACAGACTGCTGGGTAGGCTACTATTGTAAACACTACATCTACCACAATGCACTGCTGCAGACCATTTTCTGTCCAAAGCAGCAGGGGCGGCAGCATGAGAACTGGCAGGATTGTAACTGCAGCTCTAAATGCGACCAGAGTATAAGACATGATATAACAGCAGAACAGTGACTGCAGCTCTGGCTGTGACTGGAGGATGACCTGATGTAACAGCAGACTAGTGACCGCAGCTCTGGCTGTGACTGGAGGATGACCTGATGTAAAAGCAGACTAGTGACCGCAGCTCTGGCTGTGACTGGAGGATGGCCTGATGCTCCTCAGCTAGGTGCGCACCTTCTGATCGCTTTGTCCCGTCTCTTGTAGCCGGAGCTGAGTGACGTCATCCAGGATGTTCTGCAGCGACTGTGGACCCCAGGAAACAAAGTGAAAGGCGTCGCTCCGAAGTTTCTGCTGGACGACTGCGTTAGAGTGCTGGACGTCTTGTACCGGGAGGAATGTGACCGCTGTCTGCCCAGCGCCGCTCCGGAGGACGTGCTCTGCCCTAATGGAACCGCTCCAGGCGAGGCCGCCCTGTGAGAGGGAATAGCCGGAGTCTAGGATTCACCTTATTGCAGGAGTCCCCCCTAATCTGACTGGTGAACGGACGGGGCTCCATCTCACCCCGACTGCTGGGACCCTACAACCAGGTCCAGGAGGAAGGAACGGGCGAGTCCCGGGCTCTCCAGCTGCCGGTGTATATAGATGAGACACTGCCCAGACCTGGTTACCCCCCACCTGTAATAATGACGTCACCTGTATAATGGGAGAGCTCCGCCTCCATGTATGACGTCATTGTCCGTGTTCTCGTAGGACCCTGGAGGAAGGTTCTGCTCACGCTGGCGTCGTGGCTTCCATTTTTACAGGTGGATATGTCGGATCGGTTCTGATCCATTGTCTTTAGTCAGAGCCGGATGTAGCGGGCAGATTGTGGTGACGTCAAAGGGCAGCACCAGCAATGAGGGCATCAGAGCCAGTGCCAAGCAGGCGACCCCTCCCCCACTGTGATCCCAAACTTGGCTGACCATGAGGAGAGCACAGCTATAGTGGAGGTTCCCCATAATAATGCTCTCCCCTCGTGTAGTCCAGTGGACCTCATGGGGTCCGGCCGCAGAGCGTCCACATCACGACATTGTGGAGACGGAGCAGCGACTACAACACAACCCGCCCTTCAAATCTCATCATCCTGGAACACGGGGCCGGAGCTGAGCCATAGTTTGCCTTCCCTTCCTATTCGCAGTATTAATATGAAACAGGGGGAAACGTTTGGACTAAAAGTAACGCTCGTCCGTGATCAGCAGATCGTTGTACGGAGGACTTGTCCTAATTTTATAGCAGATTACATTTTTGATACTTCCTGCGTCTGGTCCTGAGTTCTTGCTTCTTCCTCAAGCCAAATCCGTCCGTTATCTGCTGTGTACTGCCCCTCCCATTATACAGGTCACATACAGAATAACTCTATAAACAGCAGAATAGTGAGTACAGCTCTGGAGTATAATACAGGATGTAACTCCGGATCAGTACAGGATAAGTAATGTAATGTATGTACACAGTGACTCCACCAGCAGAATAGTGAGTACAGCTCTGGAGTATAATACAGGATGTAACTCCGGATCAGTACAGGATAAGTAATGTAATGTATGTACACAGTGACTCCACCAGCAGAATAGTGAGTGCAGCTCTGGAGTATAATACAGGATGTAACTCAGGATCAGTACAGGAGAAGTAATGTAATGTATGTACACAGAGACTCCACCAGCAGAATAGTGAGTGCAGCTCTGGAGTATAATACAGGATATAACTCAGGATCAGTACAGGATAAGTAATGTAATGTATGTACACAGTGACTCCACCAGCAGAATAGTGAGTGCAGCTCTGGAGTATAATACAGGATATAACTCAGGATCAGTACAGGATAAGTAATGTAATGTATGTACACAGTGACTCCACCAGCAGAATAGTGAGTGCAGCTCTGGAGTATAATACAGGATGTAACTCGGGATCAGTACAGGATAAGTAATGTAATGTATGTACACAGTGACTCCACCAGCAGAATAGTGAGTGCAGCTCTGGAGTATAATACAGGATGTAACTCAGGATCAGTACAGGATAAGTAATGTAATGTATGTACACACTGACTCCACCAGCAGAATAGTGAGTACAGCTCTGGAGTATAATACAGGATGTAACTCAGGGTCAGTACAGGATAAGTAATGTAATTTATCTACACAGTGACCACCGGCAGAATAGTGAGTGCAGCTCTGGAGTATAATACAGGATAACACACCAGAGCCCGGTTACTGCATTGAGCTCTTGTTTTTTAGGCTCTGTAAATAGTTTTCTATGTAAATGAAGCTCCGTGTTTGTCCCACCATTAAATATCATTAGAAATGAGGAGCAGCGCAGAGATTTGCCTTTTCCATGAAGGAAGGAGCAGAGACTTTGCAGAGACTTGGCGGTATAGCTCAGGGACAGTAAGAGGGGATTATATAGAGGGCGAGCAGCACAGATTAGCAGCAGCATCAGGGGGAGGTATTTGTATATGGTAGAAACACTGAATATGACATTAAGAACTATTAACAGGACTTTTGGTATAAAAATATTTGTTTTAATCGCTGTATAAATGAAAAGTTTTGCTACTTTCTATTGGCCTTTCTTTTTCAATTTCTTCCCGTTTTCAAGATCTGTTTGCTGTCAGTGAATGAAAACTCGTTTGCATTCAGAGACTGCAAACCTGTATATTCCTTGTCCTGCTCTGCCCTGTAACCAGTCTAGGTAATGCTCTGTGAGCTAAAAAGCCAGGACTCCAGGGATTAAACTTAATTTCCATAAAACCGTAAGGAAAAGAAAGCTGCCCCTGAGCAGCTGTGGCCCCCGGCCCCCTATGCACAAGGTGTATAACAATGATGCAGGCTCAGGTGTCCTGTTATCAGTACCTGGTGGGACGAGGCGGGCCACTGGGTGGGTCTAGGAGGGTGGGAGTGGAGCTGGGGCCCTTTGTGTGTTACCTGAGGGCCAGTGACATAACTACCGCGGTAGCAGCCGTAGCGGCTGCTATGACGCACCCGCGGCTTGACGGGGCCTGTGCTGCTGGCCGACACCCCCCCCCCCCATATGCCCCGAAACAGACACCCTCATGCCCGGGGGCGTCGTTGGCACCAGAGAGGGCTAGTGATAGCCACCCCCTCTTGCAGTAATTGTACCTGCGTCTATAGCACACAGGTACAAATACATGCATTACCGCTGAATGGCCCCTTACAATGACGCTGATTGGCAGGGAAAAATGACTTGTCCGGCCAATCAGCGCCTTTCAATGACACGCCGCTTGCGTCGTTCAGCTCCAGCAGACCAGCTCAGAAGAGAGATCTGCATTGCCGCTGGACGGCGCGGGAACAGGATCATGTGAGTATGCAAAGTGTTTTTTTTTTTTTTCTAATAAAACGGTGTGGCATTATCTCCGGGGGGAGTCTATATGTGGGGATTTGGGCAACTATCTACTGGGGGGTCTATATGTGGGGCACTATCCACTGGGGGGTCTATATGTGCGGATGTGGGGCACTATATACAGAGGTGGGCTATAGGTAAAGCACTATCTGTACAGGAGCTATTTGTAGGGCACTACGTATAGGGGTGGGCTATATGTGGGACACTATATACAGGGGTGGGTTACCAGCTACAGGGGGCTATATGTAGGGCACTATATACAGGGGGTCTATATGTGAGGTACGATCTACAGAGGTGGGCTATATGTGGAGCACTATTTATAGGGGGAGCTACTTGAAGGGAACTATCTACAGGTGTGGACTATATGTGGGACACTATATATAGGGGTGGGTTACCTGTGGGGCACTATCTACAGGGGTGGGCTATATGTGAGGCACGATCTACAGAGGTGGGCTATATGTAGAGCACTATCTATAGGGGAAGCTATATGTAGGGCAGCACGGTGGTTAGCACTATTGCCTTGCAGCTCTGGAGTCCATATGTGGGCACGATCTACAGAGGGCTGTATGTGGGGCACGATCTACAGAGGCTCTATGAGGGTCATTATCTACAGGGGGCTATGGGGGCACTATCTACAGGTGGCTCAGTGTGTGTGTGGGACACAGTGTATGGTACTATTATAATCACGGACAGTGTATGGCGCTATTAAGTTATGTTCACACGGCCTATTTTCGGCCCATAAACCCCCGAAAAACGGCCAAAAAATCGGAAGCAGAACGCCTCCAAACATCTGCGCATTGATTTCAATGGGAAAACGGCGTTCTGTTCCAACAGAGTGTTTTTTTTTTTACAGTGCAGGACACTGCTTGGGACGTTTTTGGAGCCGTTTTCCATGGACTCTAGTGAAAAAAGCTCCAAAAACTGCTGTAAAAAACGATGCGAAAATCACGAGTGGCACAAAAAAGTCTGAAAATCAGGAGCTGTTTTCTCTTGAAAACAGCTCCGTATTTTGAAACGTTTTTGATCACTGCGTGTGAACATACCCCAATAGTTAGAGGTGCAATGTATGGTACTATTATAATCAGGGACAGCGTATGGTGCTATTATAATTAGAGGTGCAGTGTATGGCGCTTTATTATATTTAGAGGTGTTGAGAATTTTAACCTCGTTTATAGGTGCAGAAATGTTTTAAAAGTGAGATGAAGACATCTGAGCGGAAAACTGCAGAAATGGGTCGTGACCGGAAGAAATCCATCATAGAGGTTTGGGCCAGAGGGAGAAGAAAAGAACTAGAATCTGAGACGTCACTTAATGTAGTGCTGTATATATGTACTGAGCTTGGTTCTAGTGCTGTATATACATGTACTGAGCTTGGTTCTAGTGCTGTATATATGTACTGAGCTTGGTTCTAGTGCTGTATATATGTACTGAGCTTGGTTCTAGTGCTGTATATATGTACTGAGCTTGGTTCTGGTGCTGTATATATGTACTGAGCTTGGTTCTAGTGCTGTATATATGTACTGAGCTTGGTTCTAGTGCTGTATATATGTACTGAGCGCCGTTCTGGTGATGTATATATGTAGTGAGCTTTGTTCTGGTGCTGTATATACATGTACTGAGCTTGGTTCTAGTGCTGTATATATGTACTGAGCTTTGTTCTGGTGCTGTATATATGTACTGAGCTTGGTTCTAGTGCTGTATATATGTAGTGAGCTTTGTTCTGGTGCTGTATATACATGTACTGAGCTTGGTTCTAGTGCTGTATATACATGTACTGAGCTTGGTTCTAGTGCTGTATATATGTACTGAGCTTTGTTCTGGTGCTGTATATATGTACTGAGCTTGGTTCTAGTGCTGTATATATGTACTGAGCGCCGTTCTAGTGCTGTATATATGTACTGAGCTTGGTTCTAGTGCTGTATATATGTACTGAGCTTGGTTCTAGTGCTGTATATATGTACTGAGCTTGGTTCTAGTGCTGTATATATGTACTGAGCGCCGTTCTAGTGCTGTATATATGTAGTGAGCTTTGTTCTGGTGCTGTATATACATGTACTGAGCTTGGTTCTAGTGCTGTATATATGTACTGAGCTTGGTTCTAGTGCTGTATATATGTACTGAGCTTGGTTCTGGTGCTGTATATATGTACTGAGCGCCGTTCTAGTGCTGTATATATGTACTGAGCGCCGTTCTAGTGCTGTATATATGTACTGAGCGCCGTTCTAGTGCTGTATATATGTACTGAGCTTGGTTCTAGTGCTGTATATATGTACTGAGCTTGGTTCTAGTGCTGTATATATGTACTGAGCTTGGTTCTAGTGCTGTATATATGTACTGAGCTTGGTTCTAGTGCTGTATATATGTACTGAGCTTGGTTCTAGTGCTGTATATATGTAGTGAGCTTTGTTCTGGTGCTGTATATACATGTACTGAGCTTGGTTCTAGTGCTGTATATACATGTACTGAGCTTGGTTCTAGTGCTGTATATATGTACTGAGCGCCGTTCTGGTGATGTATATATGTAGTGAGCTCTGTTCTGGTGCTGTATATACATGTACTGAGCTTGGTTCTAGTGCTGTATATACATGTACTGAGCTTGGTTCTAGTGCTGTATATATGTACTGAGCTTGGTTCTGGTGCTGCATGTATGTATATATGTACTAAGCTTGGTTCCGATGTTATATACATGTCAGAGCTTTGTTATAGTGCTGTATATATGTACTGAGCTTGGTTCTGGTGCTGTATATATGTACTGAGCTTGGTTCTAGTGCTGTATATATGTACTGAGCTTGGTTCTAGTGCTGTATATATGTACTGAGCTTGGTTCTAGTGCTGTATATATGTACTGAGCTTGGTTCTAGTGCTGTATATATGTACTGAGCTTGGTTCTAGTGCTGTATATATGTACTGAGCTTGGTTCTGGTGCTGTATATATGTACTGAGCTTGGTTCTAGTGCTGTATATATGTACTGAGCGCCGTTCTAGTGCTGTATATATGTACTGAGCTTGGTTCTAGTGCTGTATATATGTACTGAGCGCCGTTCTGGTGATGTATATATGTAGTGAGCTTTGTTCTGGTGCTGTATATACATGTACTGAGCTTGGTTCTAGTGCTGTATATACATGTACTGAGCTTGGTTCTAGTGCTGTATATATGTACTGAGCTTGGTTCTGGTGCTGCATGTATGTATATATGTACTAAGCTTGGTTCCGATGTTATATACATGTCAGAGCTTTGTTATAGTGCTGTATATATGTGCTGCGCGTGCGTGTATACACGTTCTGGAGCTGTAGTTATATGGGATATATTTATAATAACAATATTGCAGGGCAGATGGAATTGTTCTCAATTTATTGTATATTTAATGGGAACCCGTCAGGTAGTTTTAACCCCTTGAGCCGCCACCATGTGGTAATACATGACCTGACAATACTCCCCTGTAAGCTTTTTCAGATGCAGCAAAATCTTTAAAATCCATTTTTAAAGCACCGCACACTATATGCTAATTACTCATTAAAGGGTCATGGGGCGGTGCCGCTATCCTAAAGAGTCACATAGTCCCGCCTCCAAACCCACCTTTCCAGGTTTGAGTGACATCCCCCTGGCTGATACAACTTTCTCGGATGTGCCATTGCCTTGTGGCACTATACACAAGGGGGGGGGCTGTGGCTATCTACAGGGGTCTGTGTGTGGCACTATCTACACGTGGGGTGTGCCACTATCTATAGGTGGGGCTGTATGTCACATTCTACAGGGGGCACTATCTATAAGGGGGGCTGCTTGTGGCACCTGAGTGGGCCCCAGTCAAGAGTTTGCTGAGGGCCCATATCACCCCGGAGCCGGCCACATCTGATCAGAATTTACCGCTCTTATGTACAAATACCAATGAAGAGTCAGGAGCCCGCGGAGCGCGTGATTTATACAGTACAAGTTTTATTAATACTGGATCGTCACAGTGCGGAGTTACCGTCAGCGCAATTCTGAGTGAAAAAAGACGAACTAGAAAAAGAATAAAAGTCATGGGGGAAGAGGCAACAAAACCGGAAGATAACAGCGAGCAGGAGACGTTACACGTGGTCAGACCCGGTGAGAGGCGATCGTCAGGTCTTAATTCTAACATCATACAGAATGAGGTGAAAACATGGCAGTAAAGCAGACGGGCCGGGGCGGAGGTTACACATACAAACAGAGACACAGAAATCCAGTGTAAGGGGGCGCTGTACAACGACGTGTTATACACACACGGGGGACTTCATATATAAAGGGACTGACTGTCCACACACGGGACATAGAGGGGGAGGGGAGCGTTGTGCTTGCATTCGCCTTTCCTTGGTCTCCTCTATCACAAGGGGCCTCAGGACTGATCCTCCATAATGATGCATAGCGGCGGGCGGGGGTACAACACCTTCACACTGGGGTTTAAAAAACGGATCCCTATAATTTGGAATTTGTGTCAAAGTGCATCACACCCCCCCCCCCCCCCTGGCCGAGTACTTTTACCGAGGTCAATGGTAGCCGGACTGAGACGCTGATGATGTCACAAGCCACGCCGTCCCTCATCCGCAGTTCCCGCCCGCTTCAATCATCCCCCACCAGCAGAATGCTGTACCCCAATGGAGGGACCCCTGCTGTATTATTATTGCCGGGTTATCCTATTGCTAGAGCGAGGGTCTCAGGTGGGGGGATACTCAGTGCAGCTCTTGGCTGGGGCCTACACCTGAGTCTTGTGTCCTGCAATGTCAGCAGCAGACAGTGACCCCCATGGTCTTCACCTATCCGCCAGCTATTGTTATCTGGTATCATAAAACATGACTTCTCTGAGGGAGGAGACCGAGCAGAAAACTAGAGACATGGGAAAACCTTCTAGACTCGCCTCCTGCTCTGCTGACATTACAGGCCTGAGGCTGCACTACTGACGTCCTCCCGCCATTCATACCAACGTCCATACTCACACGAATGTCAATATTCACGCCAGGCAAAATGTGGACGGTGATCTGGAGCCCATGACAACACTGACCTGACCGGTATCAGGACGGGACATGTCAGTAGTGCAGCCTCCAGCACGAGATTACAGAACGGTCTTCACTTTTTAAATGTTTAGTAAAAGGAGGTTTTCATTTTTCTCTTCTAAATTCCTAATTGTCATGAGATTCTCCTATTCCTGAGCGGTGTTTAGGGGAGGGGGGGTCCGCGTCCTTCCTTCCGATCACTCGTCCTCTCCCTTCTCACGACCCCTGGACGTTCATCCTCAGATCTGTGTCCACTTGACGTCTTTCATTCCCCATCTTGTTTGCGGCTTCCTGCAACCTTTACTGGATACTTGGGGTTCACAGCATTTCTGATAGGACACAGGTCACTCTGAGGCGGTCTGAGGACGTCGTCATGGTCTCCTGATAGATCATCTATTGGTGGGATCTCTGACCCGCTGATCTCTGGAAACTGATAAACAGTCCAAGCAAAGGGCCATTCAGATCAACGGTATGGAAAGTCTAGATCAGCCGATCACAGGCTCCACCAATCAGATCTTGTGCCTGTGACGCAGCCGGAGATCGTTTCAGTAAAGTTGCAGGATGACACAAACAAGTCCTGACCTCAATCCATGGGGCTCATAGCCCTTCGTGGTGTCGTATGTATCGCATACATGACGGACGTATAGCAGAGCCCCGCTCACAGTCTCCCCCTACAGGTCCGCACAGGATCTGCATCGTCATACAAACTATGGACAGCAACCAAGAACCTACATCAACCATCGAACCCCAGACAGAAAATCCACATCTCCAATCACCTTCCTGCACCCACCAGAAGCTGCTGCTCACATGCACAATCCATAGTAACACCCCAATACCAAAGGGGGGCTCTGCCTACAAGCAGCGGGAATCCCACTGGACATTGTGTTCATCTGCAGGCGACTTGTCCGGAAAGAAATTAATTGGTTTCAGGATTGGAATCTCTTGGCAACTCAAGCGGCCGGTGAGAGGTTAACCGTTTAATTGCTTCCTATGAATTCCATGCGCGTTGTTAGGGGGCAGCCACTACCCTCAATCTGTTCTCTAACGAGGCCACGTTCCTACAACTAGAAGTCCGGCCCCCCAAATGGCTGTACATTAATGGAGACCTGCCAGAAACAAAGCCCCTCCCTTCTCGTTCCAGGCCCAAAGCCTGAGGCTGCACTACTGAGACTCTGATGACTACACGGAAGACCTTATGTGGTTCCAATTCCCCATTAATATCTGAATCCTGCCCGGCTTGAATAGTTATGAGTGGACATTGATGTGGATGGTGATTTAGATCCATGACAACACTGACGGGAATCAGAAGGGGACGTGTCGTGGTCAGAATCTCAGTGGTGCAGCTTCAGGGTTTGGGCCTGGAACTTCCACTGATATCTGCTCACTGAAGGGACTTCGTTTTTGATTTCTTCTGAATTGTCACAAGTTCTACCCTAAATATGTGACTTGTTTCCTGCGGAGTCTGGTGACAGAACCGTGCGCCGGCAGTCGCCATCTGTCTGGATTTTATTGTTACATAGGGAGGATTTATGTTTCTGCTACAATTTGCAACAATGGAACTCATTGCAGTTCTCCACCTGGCCAGCAGGTGGTGCAGGAAGATCGCTACATATCTCATAAGGGTCCTGGGGGCCAATATTCAGTCTGCGGCCCGGGCTCCGCCAGCAGCTGCAAAATATACTCTGCCTGGTTAGATCTAAATGTCCTCGTCTGCCCTTCTGGGAGATAAAGTTATCTGGTCATTAATCTCTGAAAAAATACGGCTCTAGTTACTTACATCCTACCGGGCCAAGGGGCTTGTACTACGTTCACCGTTACTGGGGCGACGCTTCCATCCTGCCGGGACTCGTGGCCCCTCAGCACCCAGGAGCCATTAGGGCCCCACACAATAAACTTCAGGGTAGGAGGTGAGGCTCCTAAATCCTACGCGGGGTCATTGTCCTAGATTAACGGTGTGAGATCTTCTAATCCTAAATGCTAATTCATACAGGTTGTCAGTGCGGTGCCTTATTGTAGCGCTCGTCACGTCTCCCGCCGCTATGGTGACGCTGGGGACTGCGGCTCATCACTACATGGGGCGGTGTGGGCACAGAGATGGCACTAGCAGAGGCCTCTGATCAGTAAAGGAAGATTCCCTGTGACGTGACCGTGCGGCCGACAAATGAAGGCGTCTTCCAGCCCGCACCACAGCAGCCGCCGCTGAATCCATTGCTGGACAACCTATCGTGCGCTGTCGCCAGCTGGAGCGAGAATCTGACACAGAAACATGGCGGCTGGGCAGCGTCCTAACAACCACTTGGCACAAATTGTACAGTAAAAAAAGGCTCGGGCTCCCGGGGGCCGCAGATGTGTCGTGTCCTGACACCGCGGGTCGTCCAGGGTCCGGCGTTACGTGTGTGGTGTAAACGTCACATCCGCCCCCCGCCCCGTGTGACGTATGGATATACGGCCAGAACCATTCTTGTAACAATCCTCCACAAGATCCAGAGGAAACGGATCTACAAGAACCAGATCTGGAGGATCCGCCGTCACGCGTCGCAGTCTCCGGGTCACACGGCTGCATTGAATATAGGCGACAAAGCCGCGAGGTGCGGAATCAGCAGATACGCGGGATCCTATACAGCAGCCAACCGCTCAGCAGTGGTGACTGCCGCATACACTACAGTCTACTGCAACAGCGACTTCTACACTATGTTCATTGCAGCACCCAGACGTAGAAAAAGCTGCTTCTGCGCAGGGGGTCGTCATCCGCCATTACAGACCATTCACTTTCACCTAATATTTCATCAGAAATAGCCCCCACTGGTGCATGGAATGGTACGGTCCCCTCTGGTGCATGGAATGGTACGGTCCCCACTGGTGCATGGAATGGTACGGTCCCCTCTGGTGCATGGAATGGTACGGTCCCCTCTGGTGCATGGAATGGTACGGTCCCCTCTGGTGCATGGAATGGTACGGTCCAGTCCGTTACCTAACAACCCATCTAACCCCGTATAGACTGGCACAGAGAGGGTTAAGCACCCCTTGGTTTTCGCTCGGGTCACAGTATATTTTACTCCCCTCCCCCCGCAGCACCAATCCTCAATCTTATCAACCCTCGAATTCAAATCACAAGATACGGGGTGCAGATCGGTCATTGGTCAGGGTTCGGCGTAACCGCACCCCTCTACGTATGGAGGCCAGCATGTCACCTGCGGGGGGCTCTGACCCGCTCCCTCCACCCGTCGGGGCAGGAATCTGACTCTTGTCTGGAGCTGAAGGGAAAGGGAACTGACCATCCCCCAGGGCGTGTGCCCCCGCTACAAGCTCCCCGATCTTCTCCACCAGACTGTGCCGATTGGCTGCCAGGAGGCCTCCGCCCATGTCTTCCTCATCTGCCCCGCCCCCTCCATACACGGACATCTCCCCCGCCCCTCCCCAGGCCGCATTGGGGAGACTGAGGCGCTTGGGAGAAGACTTGGCGTAGTCCAGGGGGCCCCCGTCATCTCCTCCGAGATAGAAGACGCACTCCTCACTCCCCACACGAGAGCGCCCCCCCAGCGCTGCACCGGGAGAGTCGGGCACAGTGGGTGTTCTTACCGGCACTATTGGGGGGCGGCAGGGGATGGGTCCAGCATTGGATAAGGTGCGTCTGACGGTCGGTTTGGTGGACGGGGTTCGTCTAATGGTGGCAACACCCGGTGTGGAGCCAGATTGTGGCGGCGGCGGTGCAGATCCGGAGGGGGGCATGGCGGCGGGCAGACCGGCTGTAGAGGCCGGGCGTTTGGTTTGAAGCATGCGGCGGTAGTTCTGTGCCAGGCTGCTGCTGCGGGGCACGGTGGAGGATCGGTCATAGTCCCCGGAGCTGTCGCCATCTGCATCTCCGTTTACCGAGTAACAGTCATAGTCGGAGCCTGCGCAGGGGCAAACAACGCCACGTTACTGCAGGGCCGCGCAGTCCCATGTAAATAACGCTTCATCACTATCTGAAACTTTCTAATAGACCGTGTCACATCCTCACCATTGTCAGGATCTCTGTTTGCTGTCAGTAAATGGGAAGATTATTCTTTAAATCCAGAGGCTGAAAATCTGTCCTGCTTACACAGCTGAGGGTTTGTTTCCATGTATCAGTCTAGACAATCCCTAGTGAGCTAAACATGCTAGTAGCAGCACAAATCCCTCTCCTTTAATGATCGTTTGCTACAATGTATCAGTTCAAGTAAAAAGTATCAGGATTGTCTACACTGGATACAACTGTAACAAACCCTGAGCTGTGAAAAGTAGTAGGTTAGGGATATTTTCCAGTCTCTGGATGTAAATAATGAATGTTCCAAGTCACGCACAGCAAGCAGAGTTCTTGAGAACAGTGAGGAATTGACGTCTATTAGAAAGCTGCGGTGATTCTCTGTATACAGGAGACTGCGCCGGCCCTTTAATTGTACGAGCACTGCTGGTGCTTTGTCATAGGACAGGTATGTTAACCCTTCAGGGGCGGCTCCTTCTTTACCTTGTGAGGGGATGGTGTCCTCGGAGCAGGACGGGGTGGTGGTCTGGGTGCTGTAGCCACTAGAATACTGCAGGGAGTCACGGCTGCTCTTCTGGTGCTCGAGACTCAAACCGCGGGTCAGAACCATCGCCAAGTCACTGGCAGCGGGCGACACCTCCTCCCCGTGCTGTAATAAGAAGAACGTAATACAGGCGGGGGAGGGGGCTGTACATTATATGACTAGATATATGGAGGGTCGGGGGGGGGGGGGGCTGTACATTATATGACTAGATATATGGAGGGTCGGGGGGGGGGGGGGCTGTACATTATAGACTAGATATATGGAGGGTGGTGGGGGGGCTGTACATTATATGACTAGATATATGGAGGGTGGGGGGGGGGCTGTACATTATATGACTAGATATATGGAGGGTGGGGGGGGGGGCTGTACATTATATGACTAGATATATGGAGGGTGGGGGGGGGCTGTACATTATATGACTAGATATATGGAGGGTGGGGGGGGCTGTACATTATATGACTAGATATATGGAGGGTGGGGGGGGGGCTGTACATTATATGACTAGATATATGGAGGGTCGGGGGGGGGGGGGCTGTACATTATATGACTAGATATATGGAGGGTCGGGGGGGGGGGCTGTACATTATATGACTAGATATATGGAGGGTCGGGGGGGGGGGGGCTGTACATTATATGACTAGATATATGGAGGGTGGGGGGGGGGCTGTACATTATATGACTAGATATATGGAGGGTGGGGGGGGGGCTGTACATTATATGACTAGATATATGGAGGGTGGGGGGGGGCTGTACATTTATGACTAGATATATGGAGGGTCGGGGGGGGGGGGGGCTGTACATTATATGACTAGATATATGGAGGGTCGGGGGGGGGGGCTGTACATTATATGACTAGATATATGGAGGGTCGGGGGGGGCTGTACATTATATGACTAGATATATGGAGGGTGGGGGGGGGCTGTACATTATACGACTAGATATATGGAGGGTCGGGGGGGGGGGGGCTGTACATTATATGACTAGATATATGGAGGGTCGGGGGGGGGGGGCTGTACATTATACGACTAGATATATGGAGGGTGGGGGGGGGGCTGTACATTATACGACTAGATATATGGAGGGTGGGGGGGGGCTGTACATTATACGACTAGATATATGGAGGGTCGGGGGGGGGGGGGGCTGTACATTATACGACTAGATATATGGAGGGTCGGGGGGGGGGGGGCTGTACATTATATGACTAGATATATGGAGGGTCGGGGGGGGGGCTGTACATTATATGACTAGATATATGGAGGGTGGGGGGGGGGCTGTACATTATATGACTAGATATATGGAGGGTCGGGGGGGGGGGCTGTACATTATATGACTAGATATATGGAGGGGGAGGGGGGCTGTACATTATATGACTAGATATATGGAGGGTCGGGGGGGGGGGCTGTACATAAATGACTAGATATATGGAGGGTGGGGGGGCTGTACATATATGACTAGATATATGGAGGGTGGGGGGGGGCTGTACATTATATGACTAGATATATGGAGGGGTGGGGGGGGGGGCTGTACATTATATGACTAGATATATGGAGGGGGAGGGGGGCTGTACATTATATGACTAGATATATGGAGGGTCGGGGGGGCTGTACATTATATGACTAGATATATGGAGGGTGGGGGGGGCTGTACATTATATGACTAGATATATGGAGGGGGAGGGGGGGCTGTACATTATATGACTAGATATATGGAGGGTCGGGGGGGCTGTACATTATATGACTAGATATATGGAGGGTCGGGGGGGGGGCTGTACATTATATGACTAGATATATGGAGGGTCGGGGGGGGGGGGGCTGTACATTATATGACTAGATATATGGAGGGTGGGGGGGGCTGTACATTATATGACTAGATATATGGAGGGTCGGGGGGGCTGTACATTATATGACTAGATATATGGAGGGTCGGGGGGGGGGGGGGGGCTGTACATTATATGACTAGATAATATGGAGGGTGGGGGGGGGGGCTGTACATTATATGACTAGATATATGGAGGGTCGGGGGGGCTGTACATTATATGACTAGATATATGGAGGGTCGGGGGGGGGGGGCTGTACATTATATGACTAGATATATGGAGGGTCGGGGGGGGGCTGTACATTATATGACTAGATATATGGAGGGGGGAGGGGGGGCTGTACATTATATGACTAGATATATGGAGGGTCGGGGGGGGGGGCTGTACATTATATGACTAGATATATGGAGGTGGGGGGGGGCTGTACATATATGACTAGATATATGGAGGGTGGGGGGGGCTGTACATTATATGACTAGATATATGGAGGGTCGGGGGGGGGCTGTACATTATATGACTAGATATATGGAGGGTGGGGGGGGGGGCTGTACATTATATGACTAGATATATGGAGGGTCCGGGGGGGGGGGGCTGTACATTATATGACTAGATATATGGAGGGTCGGGGGGGGCTGTACATTATATGACTAGATATATGGAGGGTGGGGGGGGGGGGCTGTACATTATATGACTAGATATATGGAGGGTCGGGGGGGGGGCTGTACATTATATGACTAGATATATGGAGGGTCGGGGGGGGCTGTACATTATATGACTGATATATGGGGGGGGGGCTGTACATTATATGACTAGATATATGGAGGGTCGGGGGGGCTGTACATTATATGACTAGATATATGGAGGGTCGGGGGGGGGGGGCTGTACATTATATGACTAGATATATGGAGGGTGGGGGGGGCGGTACATTATATGACTAGATATATGGAGGGTGGGGGGGGGGCTGTACATTATATGACTAGATATATGGAGGGTGGGGGGGGGCTGTACATTATATGACTAGATATATGGAGGGTCGGGGGGGGGGGCTGTACATTATATGACTAGATATATGGAGGGTCCGGGGGGGGGCTGTACATTATATGACTAGATTATGGAGGGTCCGGGGGGGGGGGCTGTACATTATATGACTAGATATATGGAGGGTGGGGGGGGGGCTGTACATTATATGACTAGATATATGGAGGGTCGGGGGGGGGGGGGCTGTACATTATATGACTAGATATATGGAGGGTCGGGGGGGGGGGCTGTACATTATATGACTAGATATATGGAGGGTCGGGGGGGGGGGCTGTACATTATATGACTAGATATATGGAGGGTCGGGGGGGGGGCTGTACATTATATGACTAGATATATGGAGGGTCGGGGGGGGGGCTGTACATTATATGACTAGATATATGGAGGGTCGGGGGGGGGGGCTGTACATTATATGACTAGATATATGGAGGGTGGGGGGGGCTGTACATTATATGACTAGATATATGGAGGGTCGGGGGGGGGCTGTACATTATATGACTAGATATATGGAGGGGGAGGGGGGGCTGTACATTATATGACTAGATATATGGAGGGTGGGGGGGGGCTGTACATTATATGACTAGATATATGGAGGGTGGGGGGGGGCTGTACATTATATGACTAGATATATGGAGGGTCGGGGGGCTGTACATTATATGACTAGATATATGGAGGGTGGGGGGGGGGGCTGTACATTATATGACTAGATATATGGAGGGGGGAGGGGGGGCTGTACATTATATGACTAGATATATGGAGGGTGGGGGGGGGCTGTACATTATATGACTAGATATATGGAGGGTCGGGGGGGGGGCTGTACATTATATGACTAGATATATGGAGGGTCGGGGGGGGGCTGTACATTATATGACTAGATATATGGGGGTCGGGGGGGGGGCTGTACATTATATGACTAGATATATGGAGGGTGGGGGGGGGGGCTGTACATTATATGACTAGATATATGGAGGGTGGGGGGGGGGGCTGTACATTATATGACTAGATATATGGAGGGGGAGGGGGGCTGTACATTATATGACTAGATATATGGAGGGTCGGGGGGGGGGGCTGTACATTATATGACTAGATATATGGAGGGTCGGGGCTGTACATTATATGACTAGATATATGGAGGGGAGGGGGGGGCTGTACATTATATGACTAGATATATGGAGGGTGGGGGGGGCTGTACATTATATGAACTAGATATATGGAGGGTGGGGGGGGGCTGTACATTATATGACTAGATATATGGAGGGTGGGGGGGGGGGGCTGTACATTATATGACTAGATATATGGGAGGGTCGGGGGGGGGGCTGTACATTATATGACTAGATATATGGAGGGTGGGGGGGGGGGGGGCTGTACATTATATGACTAGATATATGGAGGGGGAGGGGGGGCTGTACATTATATGACTAGATATATGGAGGGTGGGGGGGGGGCTGTACATTATATGACTAGATATTGGAGGGTGGGGGGGGGGGGGGCTGTACATTATATGACTAGATATATGGAGGGGGGGGGGGCTGTACATTATATGACTAGATATATGGAGGGTCGGGGGGGGGGGCTGTACATTATATGACTAGATATATGGAGGGTCGGGGGGGGGGCTGTACATTATATGACTAGATATATGGAGGGTCGGTGGGGGGGCTGTACATTATATGACTAGATATATGGAGGGTGGGGGGGGGCTGTACATTATATGACTAGATATATGGAGGGGGGGGGGGCTGTACATTATATGACTAGATATATGGAGGGTCGGGGGGGGGCTGTACATTATATGACTAGATATATGGAGGGTCGGGGGGGCTGTACATTATATGACTAGATATATGGAGGGTCGGGGGGGGTGGCTGTACATTATATGAATAGATATATGGAGGGTGGGGGGGGGCTGTACATTATATGACTAGATATATGGAGGGTCGGGGGGGCTGTACATTATATGACTAGATATATGGAGGTCGGGGGGGGGCTGTACATTATATGACTAGATATATGGAGGGTCGGGGGGGGGCTGTACATTATATGACTAGATATATGGAGGGTCGGGGGGGGGGCTGTACATTATATGACTAGATATATGGAGGGTGGGGGGGGGCTGTACATTATATGACTAGATATATGGAGGGGTGGGCTGTACATTATATGAATAGATATATGGAGGGCGGGGGGGGGCTGTACATAATATGACTAGATATATGGAGGGTGGGTGGGGGCTGTACATATATGATAGATATATGGAGGGTCGTGGGGGGGGGCTGTACATTATATGACTAATATAGGAGGGTGGGGGGGGGGCTGTACATTATATGACTAGATATATGGCGGGTCGGGGGGGAGGGTGGGGGGGGGCTGTACATTATATGACTAGATATATGGAGGGGGAGGGGGGGCTGTACATTATATGACTAGATATATGGAGGGTGGGGGGGGGGCTGTACATTATATGACTAGATATATGGAGGGTCGGGGGGGGGGGGCTGTACATTATATGACTAGATATATGGAGGGGGAGGGGGGGCTGTACATTATATGACTAGATATATGGAGGGTCGGGGGGGGGGGGGGCTGTACATTATATGACTAGATATATGGAGGGTGGGGGGGGGGCTGTACATTATATGACTAGATATATGGAGGGTCGGGGGGGGGGCTGTACATTATATGACTAGATATATGGAGGGTGGGGGGGGGGGCTGTACATTATATGACTAGATATATGGAGGGTCGGGGGGGGGGGCTGTACATTATATGACTAGATATATGGAGGGTGGGGGGGGGCTGTACATTATATGACTAGATATATGGAGGGTGGGGGGGGGGCTGTACATTATATGACTAGATATATGGAGGGTCGGGGGGGGGGGGCTGTACATTATATGACTAGATATATGGAGGGTCGGGGGGGGGGCTGTACATTATATGACTAGATATATGGAGGGTCGGGGAGGGGGGCTGTACATTATATGGCTAGATATATGGAGGGTCGGGGGGGGGCTGTACATTATATGACTAGATATATGGAGGGTCGGGGGGGGGGGCTGTACATTATATGACTAGATATATGGAGGGTCGGGGGGGGGCTGTACATTATATGACTAGATATATGGAGGGTGGGGGGGGGCTGTACATTATATGACTAGATATATGGAGGGTCGGGGGGGGGGGGGGGCTGTACATTATATGACTAGATATATGGAGGGTCGGGGGGCTGTACATTATATGACTAGATATATGGAGGGTCGGGGGGGGGCTGTACATTATATGACTAGATATATGGAGGGTCGGGGGGGGGGGCTGTACATTATATGACTAGATATATGGAGGGTCGGGGGGGGGGCTGTACATTATATGACTAGATATATGGAGGGTCGGGGGGGGGGGCTGTACATTATATGACTAGATATATGGAGGGTCGGGGGGGGGGGGCTGTACATTATATGACTAGATATATGGAGGGTCGGGGGGGCTGTACATTATATGACTAGATATATGGAGGGTCGGGGGGGGGGGCTGTACATTATATGACTAGATATATGGAGGGTCGGGGGGGGGGCTGTACATTATATGACTAGATATATGGAGGGGGGGGGGCTGTACATTATATGACTAGATATATGGAGGGTCGGGGGGGGGGGGCTGTACATTATATGACTAGATATATGGAGGGTGGGGGGGGGGGGGCTGTACATTATATGACCAGATATATGGAGGGTGGGAGGGGGGGCTGTACATTATATGACTAGATATATGGAGGGTCGGGGGGGGGGGGGGGCTGTACATTATATGACTAGATATATGGAGGGTCGGGGGGGGGGGGCTGTACATTATATGACTAGATATATGGAGGGTCGGGGGGGGGGGCTGTACATTATATGACTAGATATATGGAGGGTCGGGGGGGGGGGCTGTACATTATATGACTAGATATATGGAGGGTGGGGGGGGGGCTGTACATTATATGACTAGATATATGGAGGGTCCGGGGGGGGGGGGCTGTACATTATATGACTAGATATATGGAGGGTCGGGGGGGGGGCTGTACATTATATGACTAGATATATGGAGGGTCGGGGGGGGGGGCTGTACATTATATGACTAGATATATGGAGGGTCGGGGGAGGGGGGGCTGTACATTATATGACTAGATATATGGAGGGTCGGGGGGGGGGCTGTACATTATATGACTAGATATATGGAGGGGGAGGGGGGCTGTACATTATATGACTAGATATATGGAGGGTCGGGGGGGGGCTGTACATTATATGACTAGATATATGGAGGGGGAGGGGGGGCTGTACATTATATGACTAGATATATGGAGGGTCGGGGGGGGGGGCTGTACATTATATGACTAGATATATGGAGGGTCGGGGGGGGGGGCTGTACATTATATGACTAGATATATGGAGGGTCGGGGGGGGGGGCTGTACATTATATGACTAGATATATGGAGGGTCGGGGGAGGGGGGGCTGTACATTATATGACTAGATATATGGAGGGTCGGGGGGGGGGCTGTACATTATATGACTAGATATATGGAGGGTCGGGGGGGGGGGCTGTACATTATATGACTAGATATATGGAGGGTCGGGGGGGGGGCTGTACATTATATGACTAGATATATGGAGGGTCGGGGGGGGGGGCTGTACATTATATGACTAGATATATGGAGGGTGGGGGGGGGGCTGTACATTATATGACTAGATATATGGAGGGTCCGGGGGGGGGGGGGCTGTACATTATATGACTAGATATATGGAGGGTCGGGGGGGGGCTGTACATTATATGACTAGATATATGGAGGGTCGGGGGGGGGGGCTGTACATTATATGACTAGATATATGGAGGGTCGGGGGGGGGGGGCTGTACATTATATGACTAGATATATGGAGGGTCGGGGGGGGGCTGTACATTATATGACTAGATATATGGAGGGTCGGGGGGGCTGTACATTATATGACTAGATA